>NC_037670.1:102157475-102457475 GCF_003255815.1 Theropithecus gelada
TTGGACTCAGGAAGGGGAACATCACACACCGGGGCCTATCATGGGGAGGGGGAGAGGGGAGGGATTGCATTGGGAGTTATACCTGATGTAAATGACGAGTTGATGGGTGCAGCACACCAACGTGGCACAAGTATACATATGTAACAAACCTGCACGTTATGCACATGTACCCTACAACTTAAAGTATAATAATAATAAATAAATTTAAAGAAAAAAAAATCTGAAGAATTGTTTCTTTAGTCCTTGAAGTTGAAAAACTTGATTAGGATACGTCTTAACATTTAGCATTCTGCATCATTTTTTTCCCTGAAATCTGAGGTGTTTTGTTGATTTATAGAGTAATTTTGTTTTTGTCCATGGAAATTTATGTTTTTTGAGTTTTCTACTTCTATTTTGGATCATCCCTTGCTGTCCTTCATATTATTTACCTTATCTTTATTGCTTTGCTATACTTGGATTTAAAAGTCTGTTATCACCATAATTTTGTCAAGCTTTTTCTCTGTTAGTCATTTGACTGTTAGCTACATTTATTCTGTTTCTCTTAGTTTCTCATTTAGCTACTATCTTTTTAAAATTTTTTATCTTGCAAATCCTTTCAATTATCTTCATTATGTTGCTTTGACCCTCAATTCATTTTCTTAAGCTTGCAACCTCAATATCTCTCTGTCTCTCATCTCTCTTTCTTTCTCTCTGATGGTTAATTTCATGTATTTACTTGGCTACATTATGGCACTCCCTAGCTGTTGCTCTGAAGGTATTTTTAGAAGGGATTAATATTTAAATCAGTAGGTTCTGAGTAATGCAGATTACCCTTTATAATCTGAGTGGGCCGAATCAAATCAGTTGAAGGTCTTAAGAGAAAAGACAAGGGTCCCCTGAAGAGAAAGGATTCTGCCTCAACACTGCCTTTGACTAAAGACTGCAACATTAATTCCTGCTGGAATTTCCAGGATGCCGTAGAAATCTCAGACTTGCCTGTCCCATAATCATGAATCCAATTTCTTAGAATAAAATCTGATATCTCATTCTTTCTCTGTGTGTCTGTCTCTCTATATATGTACATGCACATCCTATTGAATAAATATGCACACATTCTATTGGTTCTGTTTCTCTAGAGAACTCTGACTAATACACTTTTTTTTCTTATCTCATTGTGTTCTTTAGTTGTCTAATCTTTGAACTTTTGTTGTCTTGAACTGATGGCTATTAAATTGATTTAAAAATTATTCGGAATTTTCTTCTGTAGGCTATGTGTTCTTATTAGGCTGGATTCTTTGACAATTTTTTCATGTAGTCTTCCCTTCCATTTCTTCCCTTTCTTCCTGGAGCCCTCACTCTCTTCTTACTTTTCTCCTTTCTTGTGTAGTGTGTAGTGTGTGTGTATGTATGTGTGTGTGCGTGTGCACATGTGCATGCACTTGTGGCAGCTTCGTATAAAACTTGCATTTGTTGCTGGGTGTCGTGGCTCATGCTTGTAACCCCAGCACTTTGGGAGGCTGAGGTGGGTAAATCACCTGAGGTCAGGAGTTCGAGACCAGCCTGGCCAAAATGGTGAAACCCCGTCTTTACTGAAAATACGAAAATTGGCTGGGCATGGTGGCATGCACCTGTAATCCCAGCAACTTGCGAGGCTGAGGCAGGAGAATCGCTTGAACCCAGGAGGCGGAGGTTGCAGTGAACTGAGACCACGCCACTGTACTCCAGCCGGGGTGACAAGAACAAGACTTCGTCTCAAAAAACAGAATAAAACAAAAACTTGTATTTGCGAGGTGACTCGCAAAATTAAAAGGTGACTTTTAATTCTATGGGAAACTTTTTGGATTTCTTCACCAGATCACAATGGATTGCTGTGTATTTCTTATGTCTTCAGTGGTGAAGGTCTGTGGGGAGGGAAATTAGGAAGAGTTGAGCTGAATTCCTTGCAGTGTCTATTGGAATATTTTGGCTCTATTCCCACTTCTGAGATTTTGTTAAACATCTCATCCTAGGTTTCCTGGAACCGAATTGGATACATGTCCCATTCTCATTGAGGGAACAAGGAAATGATTCTGCCCTTTTCCTCATTATATTTGTAGCCTGTGGGTCTTTGCTTCCATTAGAGGGACTCATGTTCTCAGTGTCATTATTCATTTCCCAAACTTTACCTCTTCCTTCCCTGTAGCTCTTTCCACTTTTCCCCATTGGAACATCACACAGTTCCTTTTTCCTCACCTTTGGGGGTATTAGGAGACGACTCAGATTCTCTGACTCACTATTTGGCCTCTGAGTGATAGTGATGGGGCAAGGGTTAGGTGCTTCCCTGTGAAATACCTTCCACCCTGCTCCAGAATCTCATCTCTTTTTTCCCTCTTGACTGTCCCTTTTTGAGCTTCGTGGCATTGGATTGATTAATTGCTGCTCTCAAAATTTTCCTGGATTTTGCTGTTTGTTTTTGTTCCATTAAATTTTATGCTCTCTGTTTCTGTCTCTCTCTGTCTTTCTGTCTCTCCCTCTCTCTCTGTCTCTCTCTCTTTCTATCTCTCCCTTCTGTCTCTCTCTGTCTCTCTCTCCATCTGTCTCTGTCTTTGTTTCTGTCTGACTCTCTCTGTGTCTCTCCCTCTCTCTGTTTCTCTATCACTGTCTTTCTCTCTGTCTCTCCTCTGCCCACTCTTTGCTTCTCTCAAGGTCTCTTCCTTTACCTGCTTTCTAATTCCTCAGAGACAGAGTTTCATTTTTGGTGTGGGGAACCATGCCTTATCCTGTATTAATGACCCCTTTCTTGTCTTTAAAAGACATTTTATGTTGGGAGAAGAAATTCTGTTTTATTCTACCATCTTAGCTCAGAAGTCCAAAGCTTTTTGTTAGCCAGAAAAGGATGTGTACTTGTGCAGAAATAAAAATTTGCAAATAGAAGATTAGGTAGGGCACACTATCATGTGAACAAGTACTTAATTACATAAGGATGCAAATGTTTTTTGAGATTATACTTTTGTAAACAAGATAATCTTGTTATAATGGAGGATTTTTGATAACTGCAATGTAAGGGAGCCTCAGAGGAAAAATTAAGAAAACTGACTATGCAAATTATTTATTGCCTGAGTTAGTAGTGTGCACAAAATGCAATGAATATCAAAGACTGTGCAAAATCACAACGTGGTACGTTCTGTAACCCAGTCTTATTCTCTTCTTTTAAATGACTAGTTTGCTTTTCATTTCTCGTAACTGAACTGAAGAAATGTGGTCTTCGATTGACATACTTCTGAATGTTTTAAATCTCTAACAATCAAAAACACACTTGGCAGAGAACTAATTTCACACCTCAGGCGTTAAAACACAGAGTCTGTATTCATTGTTTATTTTACATAATGTAAAACAGCATGAAGCATGATATATTATACAATGGATGAATGGGGATTTTAGAAAATGGGAATCATTTTACATTTATAACTGGTAGTTGACATTTTATATACTGGAAGTCACCCTGATATGTCAAATATGATGATTTTGTCAACTAACTGAATTTTTGTCACTAGCATACATTAAAGAATAAAGGATTTCTTTTATTATTTGATTATAGTTTTCTGTAATATAGTGGTAATTTTATGAGCTATTGTGATATCAGTATCAATATCTAAAAAAACTCAGCCTTGCTCATGCCTGTAATCCCAGCACTTCGGGAGGTCGATGTGGGCGGATCACGAGGTCAGGAGATCGAGACCATCCTGGCCAACATGGTGAAACCCCATCTCTACTGAAAATACAAAAATTAGCTGGGTGTGGTGGCGCATGCCTGTAGTCCCAGCTACTTGGGAGGCTGAGGCAGGAGAATCACTTGAACCCGGGACATGGAGGTTGCAGTGAGCCAAGATCATGCCACTGCACTCCAGCCTGTTGACAGTGCAAGACTCCGTCTCAAAATAAACAAACAAAAAACTCAGCCTTTGTACTAATATGAAATATGTAATTTATAGATCACCAAACACTCTAGATTAATAAAATTATAACATGTTTACCATTTAACAAATTTTATTTGGCTGGGCCAATAAAAAATAAACCTTCAGCAATGTAATGATTTATTTATTATTATACATCTTTTGAATCATTGGTGAGTATATCAATAATCACTGGTTTAACTGCTGGAGCCAAATAGTAATATACTGGTATACTTCCTATAGTTTAAAGGTGTTTAAATTATGTCAGGTACAGTAAATTGGTAAATTAGTGTCAGTGAAATAAATAGTTTGGTAGTATGCCACTTTTTGTCCATGGGGAGTAAACTCAAATTGTTGTTATTATAAAGGCTAAATCACTTTATATGGAATCATATCTATCAACCAACAGTGGGTGGCATGTTGGTTCATACTAGGAATTCTGGTTTAGAGTTCATTGGAATTGACCATCTCCTGGAGCTGCAATTTCAGGTTAACTGTTATGTTTTGATAGAAAGACTAAAGTGGTAGAAGTCAGCTCAGCACTGAATCTGCTGACTTCTGCTCAGTTTTTGATCCCTGACTTACATTCCTCCAAATAACAACTTGTTATAAGGAAGTTAATATGAATAGAAGAGAAAGGATGCTAAGTAGTCAAAGAGATGTATTGCATTGTCGGTTTGCTGCATAGCTCCACTCCTGCCCTTCCATGCCTTACTCTGTATCTCATTAAGCTGGACCCCTGCAAACTTCATTTGCCAGCCTTTTTGGCCTGGTAGCTTCCAGGTAGAGTTGGCTAATGGGAGGGCACCTGTGGGAGACTGAAGACAGGAAGAGAGATGTAGCCTCTGCTTTGGTGGTATTTCCAACAGCAGAATACAGCTCTAAGTGTAATGTCCTTTGGCAGTTCCAGCAGTGACAGGTGTGACTCCTGTGGTTTCAATGGTAAAAGCACTGAGGGTAACGGTAACTACTAACCCCAGGGGCTTTTGGTGGTGCAGGCAGGGGTGACAGAGATTTCAGTGGCCACAGCAGTCTCTAGCAGCTTCAGAGTCATTGTGTTCCAGGTTCTAGCATTTCCTTCTCCTCCCATGTGTTATTCCAGCCCAAGAGGTGGTAGCAGCTTCCGTGGTTCTTATTCTCTGGTTTACCGCACCTTACCTCAACCTTTTTGATACTTAAGCCCTTCCGTCATTTTCATAAAGTATCTTTGTAGTAAATACTCTGTGCTTGAACTATTTAAGGTGGTTTCTGTTTTCCTGGTGAGACCTGACTGATTCTGTCCTGGCAGTATTTTTCTGGCATTAACTTAAACTGTTCTAAACTGGGCCATTTTTAGCCTGGAGTGGGCATTTCATTGCATCTGTGTGGCTGTTAATTTGTTTTGGACTCCCAAGATCAGAGGTGCACTGTGGCTTTGTTAATGAGTATGATGTGATGCTGAGTATTATTTCAGTAACATGTGTTGGCATTTCCTAGGGTCTGAGTATTTTAATATAGCTCTTTTTTTTTTTTTTTTTTTTAGACAAAGTTTCACTTTTGTTGACCAGGCTGGAGTGCAATGGCGTGATCTCAGCTTACTGCAACCTCCGCCTCCCAGGTTCAAGCCATTCTCCTGCCTCAGTCTCCTGAGTAACTGGGATTACAAGCGTGTGCCACCATGCCGGATACTTTTTGTATTTTTAGTAGAGACGGGTTTTCACCACATTGGCCCGGCTGGTCTCGAACTCCTAACTTCAGGTGATCTGCCTGCCTTGGGCTTCCAAACTGTTGGGATTATAGGTGTGAGTCACCACACCTGGCCAATATAGCTCATTCTTAAAGGAAATGCAGACAATACATACAATACTTATTTTGGACAAAATGACTTTTTCTCTATCATAGCATTTCACACACTGTATTGGAATTGCCTTTATTCTTTTAGGCATCTTTTCAGTAGACTGTAAGCTTCATGCAGTAAACTTCATGAAGTTGTCTCATTTACTGTTATGTCTCTAGTTCTTAGACAGGATCAAGGACTTAGTGACTTCTCGTTAGATGTTTTAACAAATGAATAAACATCTTCCTCTGTGTGTGTGTGTGTGTGTGTGTGTGTTCACGCGCGCTCGTGTGCTTGGGTGTGGTATTTTGGGAGGTGAGGGGGTGCACTGTAGGGCATACAGTCTTCATATCTCTTCCACTGGTATAGTTGATCTCTCAATTCCTCTTAGTTATTCCTCTGTCAGTTTATGCTTTATACCAAATATTTACTTCTGTTTTTAGTTTTCCTCCATTCTGCTGCTCTTTTCCCCCACCACTTACCATTAGTTAGAATGATAAAGTTTCATTTATTACTTCTCTTTCCCCTCTTAAAAAAACAAAACAAAACAAAACAAAAAACAAAAAACACAAAAAACAAAAACTTCTGAGCTACTTTGGAACTATAAATTGCACTTCCAGTCTTATTTATTAGACTCCCTAGAATTCTACCAGTTTTGGCACAAAAGTTACACAGTTATATTCCCTTTGCTAATATGTCGTTGAGGAACTCTTCAGATTTTAAATTTCTAAAAATACTGTTTACATCACACTTAAGAAAACTTTTTATTATGAAAAATTTTACACACACCTATGTTTTTAGACCAGTATAATAATCTCTCTTGTGTTTGTTATCAGCCTTAATGATTACCATTACAAAGCAGTCAACTGTTTTATTTATTAGTACTACCCATTTCATAACATTCCTTTTGTAACCATTTCAGCCTTTGTTTCAAAATGGTAAAGACTTTAAAAAAATATAATCTAACTGCCATTTTTACTCCTAAATATTTATTTAATGTCACCAAATATCCAGTCAGTGTCCAAATATTCCTAATCTCATAAATTAATTTTTTTTGCAATTTATTTGTTCAAATCAGTATCCAAATGTGGCCCAAGAATGGCAATCAATTGAAGTCTCATACCTGAAACACATTTTAGTTTACATTTCCCTCTCCTTTTTCTCTTTTATTTTTCCATTGCAATTTATTCCATAAATTTTTCTGCAGTATGGATTTGTGGATTGCATCCTGTGGTTTTCTTAAATGCATCCTCATTACCCCTTATTTTATATAAATTAGTAGTTAGAGTAGTTTTTCTGGCTGGAAACCTCTGTGGTCAGTGGCACCTTTGCCTGAATTTTCTTTGACCCGTTAGGCTTGTTCTGCCCACTTGGCCTGGCAGGCTGCACTCGGCTCATGCTACTGGCCTGGATCCCACACCTCCAAGGGAGATTGCGACTCAGGTGTGGAGCGGCGGTGGGTGTGTGAGCAAGCGTGGGGTCCAATCACTGCGCACAGACATGCCAGCTGCTGTCATAGGGCAGGCAGCTCGAGGCGTTGACATGGGTGCTGGCTCTCTGCGAGGCTGTGGCTGGACCAGGCACACTGCAAGCAGCTTCCTCAGCTGGCACCAGGGAATGTGGTGGCGCCCGGAAGCTTGGAGATGCCAGGAACCGCAGTGCCCTACAGAGGAGTCACAGCCCTGGCCTGGGGAGCTCCCAGGTCTGGGTTCCCTGGAAGGCCGCACCTCTTCTCTCTCTTCACTTGCAATGTGGCGAACACCGTGCATATTTCAACCGTTTGTGTTACAGCTCTTTTAGCCTCACTATTTGGTGGGTCCTGAGTTCTTGTCCTGCATCCAGGAAGAATGAGGTACGCAGACAAGTGGAGGACAAACAAGACAAAGAGGAGCTTTATTGAGCAATAGAACAGCTCAGAGGAGACCCGCAGTGGGCAGCTCTTCCGTGTAGCTAGGGTGTCCGGAAGAGTGTTCAGCTCTCAGCAAAGAGGGTAGCTTCTTTCTGCAGCCGGTCATTCTATTGTCTTTTCAGCTCTCAGCAGAGAGGTAGCTCCTCTCTGCAGCTGTTCCTCCCATCCCACTCCTTCCCTTCTCTATCCTCTCTTCGGCTGAGTTGGGGTTGGTGGTGGGGGGCGGGGGATTTTGGGGAGGAGGTGTGGCTTATGGGACTCAGAGGTGAAGAAATGCATGCTGATTTGATTCAAGGATGGCCATGGGTGGGTCCAGGGAAAAGTATCACGCGTTCCCATTCCAGTCTCCTGGACCGGCAGCCTGGCCTCCTGGCCTTAGGCCCTCTCTGGCTTGAAGGTGGGGCTTCACCAGGGACCTGTCCCCTTCCACCCAGGAGTCTATCTCCTGCTGTGGTTCATGGTGCCCAGGCTGTTCATGCCAAGGAGCACCTGCAGGCCAGCACCCAGCTGTCTTCAGCCACCTCTCGGCCTCCCTTCTGTGCTCCTTGATGCCCAAAGTCTGGAGGGGGCCAAGGCAGCAGGGGGCTGGTGTGTCAGTGCTGTCCTGAGTGTGCACACACCCGGCCAGGCTGTGACAGCACCTGGGCTCAGCTCCATCGTTGGTCATCGTTGCTGTTCATTCTGTGTATGTATGTGTGTGTATTAAAAATAAAGATGGCCTGGAGCGGTGGCTCACACCTGTAATCCCAGCACTTTGGGAAGCTGAGGCAGGTGGATCACCTGAGGTCAAGAGTTCAAGACCAGCTTGGCCAACATGGTGAAACCCTGCCTCTACTAAATATACAAAGATTAGCCGGGCATGGTGGCAGGCGCCTGTAGTCCCAGCTACTCAGGAGGCTGAGGCAGGAGAATTGCTTGAACCCGGGAGGCGCAGGTTGCAGTGACCTGAGATCACGTAACTGCACTCCAGTCTGGGTGACAGAGTGATACTCCATCTCAAAAAAAAAAAAAAAAAAAAGAAGATAAAATACATCATAATTTATGTTGATAATTTCAATTCCAATTCAAGAATATAGAGTACTTAACCTCTTGAGTCTTGTATTTGATTCTTTTTATATTCTTGTCAAAAATTCTGATTCTCACACCGACAGAATTACTCATTTGCTTTATTTTATAATAAATTCAGAATAAAGATACCAACACTACCTCCAGTGGTATGATTAGTGAACATAATTGAAGATTTTTGTTGCGAAGCTCTTTTTGGTATACTTGAAGCTTTTAGTGTATAACATATTTCACTAGACATGTAGGACAAAATTACTGTGTTTTAAGATCACTTAATGCCCCTGTGTGGTTTTGCTGCTAACTTGTTACACTATATGGTTTATTAATTTATTTTTGGTTTTGATTTTTTTAGTGATTGCTTTTTTAAAAATTTATTTTATAATTATGTAAAATATTTTTATGGTCCCAACATTAAATAAATAAAGCAAGATATATTCTGTGAAGCCTAGCTTTATTCTTGCCCCCTTTTGCTTGTTCCTTCCCTTCCCCTATAGGTAAACGTTTTCATTTTTGTTTTATTTTTAATCTTTCCATTTGAAAGAAAGTATATGCAAATATATATTTCTCTCTGTATTAGTTATGTGGTCCATACTATTGACATTTTTCTCCAACTTGCTTTTTAAAAAATCTTGTAATTTGGAGATCATTCCATATTAGTAAATGGAGATATTTCCCATTTCTTTCTATATATGTGTTATGCTTTATTATGCAAATGTATCTTGTTTATTCAATTAATCCTGCATTAATTAGGATGTAGTTGTTTTCAGCCTGTAAATATCACAAATAATTCTGCAATAAATAGCTTTATGCCTACTTTTTTTTTTAGATGGTGTCTCACTCTGTCACTCAGGCTGGAATACAGTGGCACAATTTTGGATCACTGCAACCTCTACCTCTAGGCTCAAGCAATCCTCCTGCCTCAGCCTCCTGAGTGGTTGGGACCACAGGCATGCATCACCATACCCGGCTTTTTTTTTTGTAGAGACGGGTTACACACCATCTTACCCAGGCTGGTCTCAAACTTCTGAGCTCAGGCAATTCACCTGTCCTGGACTTTCAAAGTGCTGGGATTACCGGTGTGAGCCCCCACGCCTGGATTATGCCTACTCTTTTTTTTTTTTTGTATTTTCACCAGTGTATATTTGGAATAGATTCTTGAATCATTTGTACCTATCCTCAGTAGTCTTTGATAGGAATTTCTAGGTCAAAGGATAAATGCATATGTAATTTTTCTAGGTACTGCCAAGTCTTCTTATAGATTGTACTATTTTGTGTCACTTCTGTGTGCCTTTTCCCTATGGTCTTACCAACAAAATATATTATCAAATGTTAGATTTTTCTTCTACCTGAAGGTGAGAGATGGTGCAGTTTTAATTTGCTTTTCTCTCTTTTAAAATACTCGTTTATTAAGTTATAATTTACAAATACTAAAAATGTACATAATTTAAGTATACAGTTCAATGAGTTTAGACAAATGTGTATACCAGGGTGACCACAGCCTAATTGAGATAGAACGTTTTCATCATCTTTTTCATTTTGGCTTCTGATTCTTTCAACAAGCCTCTATCCCTTCATTGAAAAATTCCTTGCCTTTTGACATCACAAGCTATTGCAGAATGTTCTTGTGTATTTTTCTGTCTCAGCTATGAAATTTTTTTTTATTGGAAAATGATGTTTAGAAAATAAGATCTGGGCGGGGCTCGGTGGCTCACGCCTGTAATCCCAGCACTTTGGGAGGCCGAGACGGGTGGATCACGAGGTCAGGAGATCGAGACCATCCTGGCTAACACGGAGAAACCCTGTCTCTACTAAAAATACAAAAAAATTAGCTGGGCACGGTGGCGGGCGCCTGTAGTCCCAGCTACTCGGGAGGCTGAGGCAGGAGAATGGCGTGAACCTGGGAGGCGGAGCTTGCAGTGAGTGGAGATCGCACCACTGCACTCTAGCCTGGGTGACAGAGCAAGACTCTGTCTCAAAAAAAAAAAAAAAAAAGAAAGGAAAATCTGGGTGCTAGTTGTTATCATTGCTAATGGAGTAATTGGTTTTAGGTAAGGTTGCCAGATAAAATATAAAAACCTCAGTTACATTTAAGTTTCAGCTAATTAATGGATAATTTTTAGTATGTCACAAATACTGCATGAGATATATTTATACTAAAAATTGTTTTTTTCCCTGAAATTCAGATTTAACTGGTGTCTTATATTTTTATTTGCTAAATCTGGCAACCCTACTTCTAGTCTCTTTTAGAAGAAAGAAGTATGAAATCATTTTTCTCTCTCTATCATTTATACATCTATCTAATGTACCTACCTATCTAGTCTGTCATATCATGAGTTTATGCTAATATTTCTAATTTCAGTTCAGTGCCACAGGGTTTATTTTAGCCTACTCCCTTTTCATATTTGCAGTCTCTTTTTCCAACGCTGAGAAATTTGACCATCTTTATCTATAAAACATTTCGATATTCATTCAATTCTGGGATACACATAATTTCAAAATGACTAAATCATATCCTGTTGAGAAACACATTTATTAACTAGATTGCAGCATTTATGTACATTTCTTTTTGTCTTTAGCTATACAGTTTCTAGTTAAAATATTATTTTTCAAAGTTATGTAGGCTATACTTTTATTTTCCATCACTATCACTGTAGTGACGCTATCCATTTGTGATACATTTGGTGATTTGTTAGCCCATTTGTATTCCCTTTTGGGTCCCCCTCATCCACCATCACCATCACCACCACCATATCTAATTGGTTTTGTTTTATTTTTAAATTTTCTGGGGTATGTAAAACATTACTATATTTTAAGAGTCTGAGCCACACACAAAATATATATCCTCAAGATGTGTCACTTCCTCATCATCTCTGCTACTCCAATTCCAATTCTTCCTCCTCTTTTTACTGATTTTTCACCTATCTCCATAGGATACCAGTCTCTTAAGTTTCAAATTTATCTTTCCTATATTTCTTTTGCATACATGAAGAGGTACATCTGCATTTTCTTATATCCTCAGCTTTCTTACATAAAGGATGGTATGCTATAGATATTATTTTATGTCTTTTCCCTATGGTCTCACCAACAAACAATGTTATCAAACTTCTAGATTTTTGCTCACCTGAAGGTGAGAAATGCTTTTTGCAGTATGTCCTGAGTATCATTCCATAGCAGCTCAATAGAGATCTTCATTCTTTTTATGCAGCTATATAGTACTCCATTTTGTGTGTGTGTGTGTGTGTGTGTATGTGTATATATATATACACACACACGTTATTCAACCGTTCTCCTATGTATGTGCATTTAGGTTTTTTCTGTTTACAAACAAAGCAACAATACATAACTCTCTGCATATATATTTTTGTATAGTTGAAGGGATATTATTTTCAGGGTAGATTCTTAGAATTGGAATTGCTGGATCAAAATATGGGTTCATTTTTAAAAAGGTATTGCCAAATTACCTTCCATAAGTGTTGTATATTAATCTGAGTTCCCACCAGCAATGTATGAGAGAGCCTCTTTCCCCATAAATTGGCATCAGAATACACTGTCATATATATTTTTAATTTTTTGTCATTCTTATAGTGTTTTAGTATTGTTTTAATTTGCATTTCTCTGTAAATGAATTTGAATATTTTCCATTTATTTGAGGGACATTTTTATACCTTTTCTTTGTGAATTGTTTGTCATGTCTTTCTCCCATTTTTCTGTTAGATTTTAATTATTTATTTCTTTATTTTAGGATTTTCTTTTTTCTTTCTTTCTTTTTTTTTTTTTTTTGAGACAGAGTCTCACTGTGTCATCCAGGCTGGAGTGCAGTGGCACAATCTCTGCTCACTGCAATCTCTGTCTCCCAGATTCAAGAGATTCTCCTGCCTCAGCCTCCCGACTAGCTGGAATTACCTGTGTGGGCCACCATGCCCAGCTAATTTTTATATTTTTAGTAGAGACAAGATTTCACCATATTGTTCAGGCTGATCTCAAATTCCTGACCTCAAGAGATCCACCTGCCTCAGCCTCCCAAAGTGCCGGGATTACATGCATGAGCCACCGTGCCTGCCCTTTAAGGAGTTCTTTATATATTAGAGATATTAGCTCTTTATCTATGGAATATGTTACAAATATTCCACCCCCCTGCCCCCAGTTTGTCAGTTACTTTTAATTTCCTTTATGGCATTATGCAAATTTTATTTTTATTTTTATGTAGTTAAATTTATCAATATTTTATTGCCTCTGACTATTGAGTCATAACTAGAAATTTTTTCCCTACACAAAGGTTAAAGAGGAATTAACTCTTGTCTTCTTCTAGTATTTAGTTTCATTTCTAAGTATTTGTATCCCTCATACATTAGGAGTTCATTTCTGTATGTAGCATAAAAAAGGTTCTAATTTTATTTTTTTTTCAAATGGCTATCCCATTTCTCCAGAAGAATTTACTGAAAAATATATCTTTACCCCAGTGATTTGGGATGCCACCATTTTCATATGGTAAATATTCATATATATTGGGTCTATTTCTGTACATTCTATTCTATTCCATTGATATACTTGTCTAGTCATGCAACATACCATACTATGTTAACCATAGAGACTTAGAATATGTTTAACATCTATTTAGGTTAGTTCTCTCTTTCAGTTTTCCTGGTTATTCCTGCATGTTTCTAACCTCTTTTTTTTTTTTTTGATAAAAGATGAGTATTTTTTCATATACTTTAGAGCCATTTATGTATACTTTTTCTGTCATCTGTCTATATTTCTCACCCTTTTAAAAATGGGTTTTTGGTCTTTTCTATATTTTAAAACATAAAGAAAACATATTAGAGATATTAACACTTAAACTGTGATATACTACAAATATTTTTTTCTCAGTTTTGCCAACTGTCTTTTTAGTTTGCTCATGAACATTTTTGATATTTAATTTTAAAAGCTTGTATATAATAAAATTTACCTGTTTTTTGGCTTTACTGCTTCTGGATTTGGAGTCATGTTTAGTAAAGTTTTTTTCCACTTCCAGATTACAGAGGAATTCTCCAGTGGTTGCTTCTATTACTCATGTAATTTTGTCTTATAACATGAAATCTTTGATCATTTGGGGACTTATTGTAGCTATGGAGTGAGGAACAGATCCAGTTTTGTTTTTTTCCATATTCCCACTCATACTGGAATGATAGATGGTTGTGTAGAGTATACTAGGAAATCAGTTTATTCCTTCAACAATGTGAAAATATCATTCTTTGTTTTCTGGCATTGATTGTTGTTAATGAGAAGTTGGCTCTCTTTTTATTGACTTTCGCTTTTATTTTTTCTTACTGGCTTTTCACTAATATCTTTTAAGAATTTTCACTCTGTCTTTGCTATTCTGCAATTCTGCTTCAACATGTCTAGGTGTGGGTTTGTTTTTCTTTAATTGATTGGTATTCAATGTGAGCTCTCATTTTGAGGGCTTAGGGTTTTCTTCAGTTGAGAAATATTGCTTTTATTCTTCTATTTATTCTCTACTTCTGCATGTGTTTTAGACAAACCATGGTACCTCAGCCTATCTTCCACATTTCATGGCTTCTTTGTAAAGATGATATGTATTCTAGATGAATTCCTCAAAACCACTTTCTAATTAAATTCTTTTGTTTCCATCTTGATTTACCTTGACTATTGTGTTGTATTTCATTTCAGAGGTTCTAAAGTAGTCTACCTGTCTTTCAGGTTATGAGACTGACTCACAGACCACTGCATTGAGAGGATGATCTACTTGCTTTTTGTATTTCAAATCTGCTTTTCCCCCACAGTCAGCGTACTGTGGTTTTATTTATTTATTTATTATTTTATCCTGGAAAGGTTACATGTAGTTTAGTAGTTCTAATTTGTTTCTGAGTCACTTTGGTCTGTTTTTGTTCCCAAAAGTCATGTTACTTTGATGAATGTTATTTCCTTATCTCTCCTTGAATATCTTAACTATACTTACATTAAAGCCATTTAAAAGAGTAGGGAGTAAATGTATCTCCCTAGCGTTGAATTTGTTAGTTGAGTTTCTTTTAGTGTTATTTTTCTTCCTATGCTTTTGAGTTTTAGTTTGCAGGCTTATTCTTAACATTAATTTAAAATTTTTTCTCTTTGTATCTACCTCATCTCTTCTGGCTCCTTTGCAGACAAGGCCTTAAGCCCAGAACATATTTTATTTTATCCGTTTTGGGGCCACGATTCTTTGCTGATGTCAGTGTTATCACAGCTCCAGTCACTGAGTCAGTAGTGGTGTTTTAACACTGTTTTTTCTTTCTTTTTTAAATGACCTGTATGCTAAGCTAACATTAAATATTGAGAGACTGAAATTTCTTACTGGGGAAGACTGTTATTTCATGTACCGATCAGCAGTTTTGTTGACATGTGGCTCTCTCTCCCATCCTTTCATCTTCCCTTTCTTGCCTTCCCTTCCCTCTCCTAACACCATTACCAAAACTCCCCCAGCCCCTTTTTGCAGTTCAGGTCTTGTATCTCTCTTCTGCTCCACCTTGACCATAAATGACACAATCAAACAAACTAGACATGAAACACTTGCAGGCAGAGGAGTTGATTTAAACCACAGACATGTGATATCTAGTTTGGCTGGAGATAAATCAGAATTGGTGTGAAACTCAGAGTGCTGACCAGGCAGTAGGAGCTGTCCAGAGGTGAGTACCAAAGGATCTCTCGGGGTAGCTACACTCAGGAGGGATGTATTGGTATTCTGACTCTACCTACAACATCAGAGATGGTAGTTTTGGGAGTGGCTTGGGCTAGAGGGGACTGAATCCAAAAAGGCAACAGAACTAGTAGCTGCCAGAGGGGTGAAGAAACCTGACTCCTTTGTATTTTGACATCATGATCAATGACATAGATACTCAGTTCATAGTGGAGAAGAAAAACTTACTGGACACCTCCTTCACTTTTTGAAAAATTTTAACTAGTAGCCATAATAGTAAAAATGTGAACTGAACAAAGGCACATTCTTTTAGAAAATGAGTTCTTTTAAACCTTCACAATTCTCAGGAAGCAGATACAAATGACAACTTGACAAAGCCAAGTTTTCTTTGCAAGACTAATTCATACTTTAAAAATATTTCCAAACAAGTAAGATACGAACATGAGAGCACTGAAATTTTATCAGTGTCTCAGTCCAGAGATCTCCAACTATACAATTTGAAACTAAAGGTGATGATATGGAATGTGAAATGCTTTATTTGAATAAAAAACTATGCCTTGCTATCAAAGAAAGTCTAGTTCCTGCAAAAACTTCTCAAAAAGAAAAGTGTAGTTCCTGCAAAAACTTTTCAAAGAGAGCTCTCCAAAGTTATTGATATTTTTATCAAGTTATAAAAAGATAAACTTTTTTGAAGATAGAAGAATCAGAGAAAAATTCTTAGAAATATCATGGCTTATAATTATATCTTTACCTTTTTTTTTCCAGTCGGGGCTGAGTCAGAAAGAGCTTTTATAACAGCTGGAAGAATTTTTATAAAAATATATTTATGACTTAATGATGTATGACACACTTTGCTTTTAAAATTGAATAATATTACCAGGCGCGCTGGCTCACTTCTGTAATCCCAGCACTTTGATAGGCTGAGGCAGGTGGATCATCTGAGGTTGGAGCTCAAGACCAGCCTGGCAAACATAGTGAAACCCCGTCTCTACTAAAAATACAAAAATTAGTCAGGTGTGGTGGCGCATGCCTGTAGTCCACTACTCAGGAGGCTGAGGCAGGAGAATTACTTGAACCTGGGAGGCAGAGGTTGCAGTGAGTCGAGATCATGCCACTGCACTCCAGCCTGAGTGACAAAGCAAGACTCTGTCTCAAGCAAACAAACAAAACAAAACTAAATAATATTAATTTTTCTCCATTTTCTATAATGTAGTCATTTTAATGTATTTCACTATTTTTGATTAATATTTTACTTCTATTAGTTTATGTGCCAGTAATTTTTATTAGAATAAGAATATACAGGAAGTATATTTAATAAACTTACATTTTTATTGATATCGTCTAAAAGTAAATATTTTAAATATCTTTAATGGATTAAAATTGTAGACAACCCACAGAGTGGGAGAAAATCTTTGCAATCTATACATCTGACAAAGGACTAATATTCAGAATCTACAATGAACTCAAACAAATCAGCAAGAAAAAAACAATCCCATGAGAAAGTGGGCTAAAGACATGAATAGACAATTCTCAAAAGAAGTTATACAAATGACCAACAAACATATGAAAAAATGCTCAATATCACTAATGATCAGGGAAATGCAAATCGAAACCACAAGGTGATACCACCTTACTCCTGCAAGAATGTCCCTAAAAACAAACAAACAAACAAACAAACAAAAATGTTGTTGACCTGGATGTGGTAAAAAGGGAACACTTCTACACTGCTGGTGGGAATGTAAACTAGTACAACCACTATGGAAAACAGCATGGAGATTCCTTAAAGAACTAAAAGTAGATCAACTATTTGATCCAGGAATCCCTGTCCTGGGTCTCTGTGCAGAGGGAAAGGAGTCATATATGAAAAGATACTTGCATACACATGCTTATAGCAGCACAATTTGCAATTGCAGAAATATGCAACTAGCCCAAATGCCCGTAAGTCAATGAGTGGATAAAGAAACTGGTATATATACAAGATGGAATACTACTCAGTCATAAAAAGCAAGGAAATAATGGCATTTGCAGCAACCTAGATGGAATTGGAGACCACTATTCTAAGTGAAGTAACTCAGGAATGAAAAACCAAACATCATATGTTCTCACTTATAAGTGGGGGCTCAGTTATGAGGACAGAAAGGCCTAAGAATGATACAACGGACTTTGGGGACTAGGGGGAAAGGATGGGAGGGGGTGAGGGATAAAAGACTACACTTTGGGCACAGTGTACACTGCTCGGGTGATGGGTGCACCAAAATCTCAGAAATCACCATTAAAGAACTTATTCATGTAGCTAAACACCATCTGTTCCTCAAAAAACCTATTGAAATCAGTTTAATAAATTGTGAACATATTCAATAAAATACCAATATTGATACTAGTATTTCAGTGTTACTAAAAGAAATAGAGAAATATGATGTTATCATTGTTTCATTCCGACCGGGAGAATCATTTCCTTTTCTTCATGCTATGACAAGTTCACAGAAGCTTCATTCAGGTAGTGCCCACAATGTGCTGGAGTCAAGTTTTACTAGCTTATAAGAGTCAATTGTTAAAGTTTCAAGGAATATTTTTAGTCAGTTGTTAAAGACAGCCATTATAAAACTAAATTATATAAAAGTATTAAATACATTATATTAAAAACAAAGGTAATACATATTAAATACATCACTTCCTAATTACTGTACTATTGTTTATGCTGTTAGGGTTATTTGTGTCTATTGCATTTTAGGGTGGAAATTCCTATATAGTGGTGTGACACCGTACATCTCTCCCAACTCTCTGTTCAGTTACATTTTGGTAGTTTGCAGTTGGCCACGGTGGAAGTATTTTCCCACAGAAATTGGCAAATGCTATAAATCAGGGCTTGATTTATTGTTTCTTTTTTTGTTCATCTAGACTTAAGTTAGTGATGGAGAGCATATTAATAATTCAGATTAAATTTAAAAGTGTGCTGAGTTAAGCCAGTAGTGAATAGCACAAAAAATGAGGAAATATTCTTCTACTATTAAGAAACTACTTTCAAAGGAGTCCTTCACATCATTGATGAATAAGTCAAGTTTTGACATACATCTTCATTATTCTATCTTATTTATTAATGTAAAGGAGGATTACCAATAAACATGCATGTGAGTATAGTGGTTTGTCAATTGCAACTACAGGTTGGCTATGCATACAAGACTTTAGCAAAATATCAACAAAAGTCCACCCTTGGTAATGTGGTGAAAACTTGTCTTTACAAAAATTATGAAAACATTAGCAGGGGTTGGTGGTGCACACTTCTAGTCCTAGCTATTTGGGAGGCTGAGGTGGGAGAATCACTTGAACCCAGGAGGCAGAGGTTGCAGAGAGCTGAGATCACGCCACTGCACTGCAGCCTAGGCTACAGACGCTGTCTTAAAAAACAACAAACAAACAAAAAAACAACAAAAATTTCTGTGAGAATCAATTGGCTATATGGAATTTACAACAAAGGGTATTGTATATATTATTATTTGTAAATTGCTATATATCCTTTATATTAATAAAATTTATAATGAATGTACAAGTTTACATATACATACACTCCCCTACCCCCAGAAAACTATTAAAAAATAGATTTAGGGGCTAAAAATGCTGTTTTATTATATGGATATATTGTGTAGTGGTGAAATCTGGGCTTCTAGTGTACCCATCACCTGAAAAGTGAACATTGTATCTAATAGGTAATTTCTCATTCCTCACCCCTGACCCACCCTTTTACCTTTCAGAGTCTCCAGTGTCTATTCTTCCACTCTGTATTTTCATGTGTATCCATTGTTTTTAAACATTTATTATCACACCACTGGCAGTAGGTCTGGGCAATCACAGGTTTTGCAGCTTCCTTTTCTGGATAAGCAGCCCTTCCCCAACATCTATCTCTACAGTGTGAGCTTGGCTATGCCTGAGTAACCTTTAGTCTCTGTTAACCCCCAGGAGTAGAACTCTCAGGGGATGTTTTCTGAGGGACTTTGAATGCACCAGGTTCATGGCTCTAGTACTGCTATAATTTTCTGTTCTCTTTCTGGATATAGTAATGATGCTTATCTTGATTTTGTGGGTGGTTATATCTAAGAAACTTAAAAATATATTTTATTTATCATTGTTAGGGGTTAAAGCAAATCGGGGAGTACAGGACAGGAAGGCATTGTGCATTTTGTCACTGATTATCGTTATGACTATTGGGGTCTATAGTGGCAAGGGTGAGTGAACAATGGTACGATGACTTATCTGAGCAAGTCCGCCTCGCCCTTTAACTTTAGTGTCACCCTTTCTCTAAATCCTCATTTGTCTCTCTGTCTATACAGAATTAATTAATCTGTTTTTCCTTTTATGTAATTAATTCTTTCATTCAACAAATATGTACTGTTTCCAGTATGTTTTCATGTGCTAGGCCCTGGGCCACACAACGAAGACTAAAACCAGACATGGTCTTGGCCTTTGCCAAACTTATGCTTTAGTGGAGAGACAAATGTTAATTAAGTAATCACATAAATTGCAAACTTTGATTACTTATAACAAAAGCACCAGGTATAGTCTAGCATTCTAGCAAAGACTTCTTGGAGGCTGTGATGTTTTAACTATAATTTGAAGGGTGAGTAGAAAGTAATGGTACAAAACAAGGGAAAGCATTGGGTAATGAAGATAGGGAAGAAGACTGATGTGTTTGGGATGCAAACTCTAGAAGCAGAAAGTGGCCGGAAGTGAGTGGGAAGACATGCAGAGGCCAGAGCATATAGAGCTTTGGGAAGCCATCGAAGCGTTTGAGTAGTTGAATGGTATGATCTGATATATATTTTTAAAAAATCGCTTGGTCAACAGTGGTTTAGAAGGAAGCCATAATGTGGGTCATTCTTTAGAAGGCTATTAATGCAGCAATCCAGTGAGAAATCATGGAAGCATAGACTTATGAGTGGTGGTGATGTTGGAGAGATGAATGATTACAGAGAGATTCAGGAGGCAAGACTGACAAGACTTGGTGATGTGTATTGGCTATTGGGAGTGAGAGGGAGGGCAGTGTCAAGAATATCTTACTGGCTTCTGCCATGAACAAGTGGAGAGTGGTGCCAGTTGTTGACTTAGAGAAAATTGACAGAAGACCCAGTTTTAGGCCTAGTTTTGGAGATTCTAAGTTTGAAGGATCTTTGAGCCCTCACAGTGGAGATGTTGATTGGTAATTAGACACACCATATTTATGCCTTTATATGGTGTCATCGTTGGCATCTCTTTTGAGATGTTAACTCTCTGAGACTAGGAAACATGATGTATCACTCAAACTTCTTATTTTCAGGCAGCAGGTGCTGACTCCAATTAAACAGAAAGGAGTTCATTGAAAATATGTTGTGTATTTACCAGCTATAATGGAAGGCTGGAGCACTAGGCATGAGAAAATATTTCTAGGAACAAAGCCCCAAATTCCACATTGGAATTGGTCTGATGAGTAAACCATGGCAGAGCACCAGGTGCTACACTTGCATTCCTGCCTCTTTGGTGCAAATACCTCAACCTTGCTACAACTGCTACTTCATGTCATTTCTGTGCCTTGACCTTGAAGTCCCTATTGCTGATACTAAGTCTTCAATTAGCGTGCATGAGTTAGATATGGTTGTACTGATGGCCAGAGCCTAAAATTATTCTCCATCTACAAGAATGACTAGGTATCTGAGCTTCTAACACTCTCAGCTCTGATGAGGAAAGAAGATTTTACCCCTCCACCAAGATAATACAGTGAAGAGTGAAGACTCCCCACACAAATGTAAGGGAGTTCAGATTTTGAATGGCTTAACGCAAATGGCAGATTTCCACTTGCATATATCTTATTCATGTTTGTGTACTTACCAACTCATATAGTAGTAGCAACACAAGAGAAGTAATAAATAATGAATTCTGAATGGAATTTTAAAATTGTTTTAACAATGAGTTAGAGTAATTCAGATAAAAATTCCCCCCTTCATTTTGGTCAGGTAGACAGTGTATTACTAGCTTATTATGCTTCATTTTAATTTGTTTTTGTAAACTGACCTCACTGTGAAATTCTATAATTACTATTATAATTTATTCTTCAGAGAATCATGTATTTTTTCCAAAACAACAACAATAGCCTTATGTTCCTTATTAGGGGATATAGGGCACATTTCAATGCCCAAAATATTTTAGACATTTTATTTAAGTAAAACATCTTTCCATTTCTTTTTTCCTACCTGTGCCTTATGATACTAAGGAAATAAATAATATTTGACATTTCCTCTTGTTCCGTGGCACATTTTTGTCCTAGAACTTATTTCACATTCCATCAGTCCCGCTCAGATTGATGGAGTGCCGTCATTTAGCGTTTCTCTTGCCTTCTTCCTTTTTAATGTTTCAGGTCCTTAAGTTTTGTTTTTCCCTTCACAAATTTGAAAATTTTTTTGAAAAATTCTGCATTGTTTTCATAAGCTATGATACATGAGCAACAAAGATTCTAATTGAATCTTGTTTAATGGTGGAGATGATTAATGAAACAATTTCTTATTTAATTGAAAGAGCAATCTTACTATATCATTTCTCCTCCAGACATGCAAATTAGACAATTTTACTGATTTCCATTTCACCTCTCATGTTTTGGTGTCAAAGGAAGCTTTTGCCCCTTTTTTTCCCCCACTAATATTTCAGTTTTCCCTGATGTTGGCATCTTGACATTTTTTATTTTTATGAAAGCAAGAACTGTTGTTAGAAGAGGCATACTGTGTTACAATGCTGATTACCTGTCCATTTAATCCAAACTCTTGTGGTGGTTTGTATTGTGTCAGTTATGCAAGGAACCATGTGTGTTGGAACACTCTTCCCTGCATAATTTTAGCCTAGCATGGGCCAAAAAAAAAAAAAGACTTCGACAAGATTTGGAAGGCAGAAGTGAGGCAGTAACCATTACTCTGAAAGCTGGCTTAGTTAGAGTGACAGGGAGATGCAGAGGTGCCAGCAGGTTTCAGCTGGTCTTTACTCAGTACCCAGCTTTTCTTCCTGACTGCTGACTATGTTGAGCCACCATAGCTCTAATCCTACCCCCAGACTCTCTGGGGTGGGCTCCCTGAAATGGTAGCTGCACTTCCCATAGACCTCCCCATGAGCTTAACTTTTACAGCCCCATTTTAGTGGCCTGATGTGCTTGGTTTCTCAGATTGGTTGGTGGGTTACTGTCAGTCTGATTCTCCAACTTCCCTCCTGGACCCCCATGTGCCCAGCCCTTTTTCTGATTGCGTAAGGTCTAATTCCTATAATAAACTCCTTACTCCATAACTCATGGTGGGCCAGCTTCCTGGTTAAATGCTGACTGATTAAATTCTTTGCGCTGAAACTTATTCTGATACGTTTTCCTTTGCCACTTTCTTCTGTTATAAATTACTATATTTTTTTCTAATTTAAGACTTCTTTCTTGATGTATGTAAGTTTGATTTCTATTATTAACAAGAAGTCTAAATTTATTGTTCTAGAGTTATTCAGTGTTCTAATTCTAGTATATTTTCTGCATAACCAAAACTATAATTATACCTTAACTACGGTTTCTAAAGCTGATCATGCTGAAGACTTTGTGTAAAGTCACATTGGACTGTGGTAACAGTTAATAATCAGATGATCTTACTGGATACTTAGCTAGATCAGTTCATTTGAGTCCTCAGCAAATGTTAGTAATCTGAGTATGGGTTGATTAAGTAATCTGCTTTATAATTTTTTAGATTGTGGGTAAAGGTTTTGAGATGTGGCTTTGTTTCAGATTTACTCATAATAGAGAATGAAATGTATATTGTCTACTTGAGAGTGAGGAAATATAGAAAACTATTGAATTAAAAATTATGGTATATGGAAACAAACTTACAGGTGAAAAAGGAATGCAGACATTAACGGTGTTCTTAATAAACTGAACTTTCTCAATTAATTCTCAGAACAAACCTATACTAGGTTTAATATCCAATATCTTTATCAGAGTTTCAATGATTAGAAAACTGAAATTCAGAGAGGGTAAGAAATTTACACAAGTTCATGGAGAGAATAATCAGAAGTGGGTTCTGGGCCAAGGCTGTAGGATTCAAGTGCTCATGGTTGCAACAACTGCAGAGTCCAGCCCCACCGCAGCTTCCTGCCCAGCACAATATGATGAGAAGAGGGTGGCCTTTGAAGTCAGAAAAGTAAGAGGTGAGATGTCAGCCCCATAGCTTTCTAACTGTCTGAACTTCAGTAGGACACTTAAACTCATTTAACTATAATTTATGAATTTGAAAATTGAGGCAATAATTACACATACTCCCAGGGTAGTTGTGATAATGTTGGTAAATTGCAAAACATGTTATATAATTGGTAGTCATTAGTTTGTTCTCTAGATGCATGTGAATTTTCTATATACTGTCCTTAGTAATAGACATGGTACTTAAAAAAAGCATTTTTGGGGGATATTATCTCACCATTTCCAGATAGAAGAAATACGCCTTAATTTAGAAATAGAAAAGTTCAAGTTATCAAAAATAAGATATACATATATAAAGAGTGATGTGAAATAATGATATTCATGAGAATAAAAAATTGTATAACATCTAAATATCTGATGATGGGCAAATGCCATATCAACTTTGTTATATATTATATTATTCATGGACTGTTATGTAGTCATTTAAATGTTTATGAAGAATTTATAACATGAGAAATAAGCTTAAATATTGGGGAAAAGTAAGATACAGAATATTACATGTAAAAATACATTAAAAACTGCAAGAAAATACCTTAAAACATAAATACTAGTGGGTCAATACGTGAATTTTTTCTGTTTCATTTTCTTGTGTTTTCTAAATTTTCTCTGTTACCTTTAAAATAAAGTATAAGCTTTATTTTAGAAGTTATGAACTGCTAGAAGTTGTGAACTGCTATTGAGAATAGTGCTCTGCTATTTATTTATGGGTGCGAATCCCACAATAAAATGATAGAGAAGCTAATAAATTGCATTTTATTTCACTGGCAAAGCTAAAGAGGTACATGAGCAAACTTATTTTCTTAAATGGTTGGCATAGATTTTCTTCCTCCTTTTTCTTTTTTTCACAGTTGTTGTTAGGTGTAAAGGTGCTGGCACCAGTACAGCATTTAATTTTCTGCAGAGGAGTGCATACAATATTTATATATTATATGTCATTACTTTGAAATCAGTTTATGATAAAGGGAGCCAGAACTCTTCTATGGGGCCACTTTTTTTCTGTTTAAAGAGGCATCCTTTCATTGGATTGTAGTAATGGCCGTAGTACTTTAGCAAATAGCTATAAAACATGAAAACGTCCTCCTTTCTTATATTAATCCATCAGGAAGCTTTCAGGGATTCTTCTTGTCTAAAATATTCATAGGCAGCAAAATGTCCTGAATGCCCTACAGAATTTGTGCAGAGCCAGGCAGATGATTGATAGTGAAGTTCTGTTCTGAGTCACTCACAGTATGTAATTCTATTTGTCTTGCCAAATACAGACGAGCAGGCAACTCATAAAAGGTAAAGGTAACAGACACCGTATTTTCTTACATTTAAAAAAGAACTTGGTGTCTCCACTTCACTGTACTCTACTGAATAAAACACATTTTTATTATATAAAATAAAAGGCGGCGAGCTATTCTTTGTAAAGTAAAATAAAGTTTTATTAAACAGATGTCATTTATTATATTGCATATTTCTCTTTGGCATATATTTGCTTGTATGGGCATATCTTAAGTAAATTATGTGTAAATGTTGTCTAATTAAAGAAAAGCTAGTCAGGGTGCAAGCAAGGTATAAACTAGATGCTCTGTAGATTGCTTAATGAATAAAATTTCATTTCCACCTTTCAGTGTTTTTGACATTAGTATTTCATTTTTCCATGAAATTGATGTTAAAACTGAAATTATGTTCACGTTAATCTTATGAAGTCAGGTAAAGCGATAGATGGGCATTATATGATATTGCAGGTGCTAGCCAGATTTAGCACTTTGAACTACTTTTATTTCCTGAGGGCATGATTCTGTCATTCATGCTTGTACACAAGTCCCCAAGGTTTGGCTGAGTCAGCACTTTGGAATCAGGTTTAGAGGATTTGCTTTCGGTTTACATGATTCAGTACATAACTATCATTGTTCATGAGTGATACTGTGCTGCTCTATATCCAAAATGAATTGCAATGCACAGGTAAGATAGAACAAATTAATTACAGTAGTTACTTTTTTTTTTTTGAGACAGAGTCTCTCTCTGTTGCCCAGATTGGAGTGCAGTGGCATGATTTTGGCTCATTGCAACCTCCACCTCCCAGGTTCAAGTGATTCTCATGCCTCAGCCTCCTGAGTAGCTAGGATTACAGGAACACACCATTACACGGAGTTAATTTTTGTATTTTCAGTAGAGAGGGGGTTTCGCCATGTTGGCCAGCCTGGTTCTGAACTCCTGGTCTCAAGTGACCCACCTGCCTCAGCCTCCCAAAGTACTGGAATTACAGGGTGAGCCACTGTGCCCGGCTAAATTACAGTACTTTTTTTTTTCTCCCCTGTAGTGAAAGGATCTTAGAAATACAAAAATATAGCATCACATTGAAGGGCTTGTTAAGTCTGTTCAAGTCAGCTGGGGCCTGCCACCTATGAGAAGGATATATTTGAGCCAGTGGTTGGTTATAGGTGTGCTTAACTGATTATAGGCAGACTATAACCAGTTAAAGAGCAGGGGCCATATTTCAACATTATTCAACTTTCAGTCACATCTATTGCTTTGTACATACCTGTAGTAAGAAATCAGCAAATGTTTCATTAAGCAAGAACCCAGAAGAGTCTTAGATTGCAGGCAACAATAATTTAGGTAGAAATGACCAATTGGTGGTTTTTCACAGGCGGTTTCTCTGACCTTGAAATTAAATTTAAAAAAATGTATTATTATTTTTTTGGGATGTAGTCTCATTATGTTGCCCAGGCTGGGCTCGAACACCTGGGATCTCTCAGTTTTTCCACCTCAGCCTTCAAGTTGCTAGAACTGCAAGTGTGTGCCAGGCTTAGACCTTGGGATTTGAGTATCACTTTGACCAGTTTGCTTCACATTTCTCACTGATTTCTCTTCCTATAATATTTTCATGCTTTAGCATATTCCTTACATGTCTTTTATTCCTGGCGTAAAAACATGGTTACCTTTCCATTTTTGAGACAGACAATAAGTTTGCCCAGAAATTTGCCCACTAGGCAAGGAAAAACATTTGCTGACATAGGTAACCAGAGATATATATACATGTCTAACACATCCTGAAAACATCTTGTTGATTGTGATTTGTTGAGAATTTTTACATTCTTTATGCTGAGGTTGTGAAAAGTTGCTTTTTTTGAGAATTGAAACTATTAATATATATATAGAGAAATATTTTTATTCATAGTTGCTAAATTTACCATTGAAAATTTTATTTTTCTTAGGCCTTGAATAAAATGTTTTACCTGTTACCAGTCTTTTCTAATGAAATACATTGTTTACTGCCATAATAACCACCTTAGAGTGACTCCTTGTTTCTCTCTAGTTATTTTATTAACTGATATTTCCCTGGAGAGTCTGATTCCCTAAGCATGGTGTGAATTGACAACATGGACTTAAAGATGAGATGATCGGTGCCACTTATTTATTGATGTTGCCACATGGGAGGTTCTGGCAATGGAGTGGGTCATTTCTGTCTGCCTTTAAAGCTGCTCCTTTGAGCAGTCCTTTGGAGCTGGAGCAGTATCGATGGGAGGCAGCCTCATTAGTGCTGCAGCCATCATCAATTAAAACTTGTCCTTGGCAAAGATCTCTTCCCTCTCGTTTCTTTGCAGAGCAAGTGCCCATTTTAAAAGAATGACTTGACTTGGCTGTCTTTTACCATGGTTGACAGAGGAACCATGGTTCTATTTCAATCAATAAAAATAGTATTTGCAACAACAACTAAAACAGTCATGAATACTTATTGGGACTTATCTGCTTTATATGAACATTATATATTCAACTTTGATGACTCTTGAAAAAGTAAGGAGAAATTGCTCAGGTAGACAAGTAAGTAGCATGCTCCTGCCCTCTGCCACTCATTTGTTCAACTTTTGTTTCTCCTTATTCTGCATCGAAGAGCTCAGACAGAGTTCCAAACATGTAGCTGGGGAAACATCTTTGGGTTTTGGCTTGAGAAAGGCAGTAGATGGAGGAAGCATGGGCATATTTGATAGGAGGGGTAATGGGGACAGAAGCCTCTACAGGCATATATAGAATTGTCTTAAATAGTCCCATTGTGTTTATGTGTATGGAACCAAACAACTCTGATTTCAGTGTCCCAGTGTGAACTTCTGCTTTGAAGCTAGTTTTAAGGCTGAGCAGCAAAGCAGAACCAGAATTGTATGTAACTTGGGTACACTCTATGCCATCAAGAATCCAGGTGTGACATTCTCTTCTAAATTGAGAATTTATGGCCATTGGTACATTTACTCAGGTAAATGATATGGTGACAAGACTGAATGAGCCATTAGTTCAGTAGCCAGGGTTGAAATGAGAAGAATTGTTATCTATATCTGTGTCTATATCTGTCTATGTATGTATGTATGTACATATGTATCCATCTCTCTACCTACATATGCATGTATGTATGTATGTTTGTATCCATCTACCTACCTACATATGCATGCATGTATGTATGTATCTATTATCTATCTATCTATTTATCTATCTACCTATATCAATCATCTATTCCATCTATCTATCTATCTATCTATCTATCTATCTATCTATCTATCTCTCTATCTCTCTAATCTATCATCTATCTATGCCTTTCAGGGACATGGAAATACTCTTTACATGGGGTTTAGTTAACCACTGGGACTTCATTTAATGGAAGCTGTTTGGAATGCTACTGGACTTTTGTTTTGCTGAGTAGAGTCTATCAGCTGGAGGATTTTGAATTTCTGTGTGAAGAGATGATGGAGAGGTAGCACGATTTGATGGGGCTGTGAGAAGTTTTTTTTTTTTTTTTTTTTTTTTTTTTTTTGAGACGGAGTCTTGCTCTGTCGCCCAGGCTGGAGTGCAGTGGCCGGCTCTCAGCTCACTGCAAGCTCCGCCTCCCAGGTTTACACCATTCTCCTGCCTCAGCCTCCCGTGTAGCTGGGACTACAGGCGCCCGCCACCTCGCCCAGCTAGTTTTTTGTATTTTTTAGTAGAGACGGGGTTTCACCGTGTTAGCCAGGATGGTCTCGATCTCCTGACCTCGTGATCCGCCTGTCTCGGCCTCCCAGAGTGCTGGGATTACAGGCTTGAGCCACCGCGCCCGGCCAAGAAGTTTTTTCTCTGTAATATAATATAACTTCTCTACTGCCTACTGATGAAAATTTGATAAAATTTCAATTTTAGGATTGAATTTGTGTCTAATTTTGAGTGTATTATACACTAAGATAGGTTCTGGGAGAGCACAGGATGAGAACCAAGATTGTAAAGCTGTTCCCACATACATAGTTTACATAGCAAAGGAAAAGGGGGGATTGCAAACTACTCTCCATTCCACTGGGTACAACAAAGAGGAGGGGCTCAGGAAACATCTATCCATACACTCTAGTGCCTTTTCCAATGCCTGATATGGTAGACATTCAAGAAATACTTCTTGAACAAACTTTTGTGTTTTAGAATGAATGAAAAGAAGGTGGCAGAAGACTGGACAGTATTCCTCAGTAGTGGAAACAGAAAAGAAATATGCCCCTGTTCACTCTGTAAGTGAAATGCTTAAAAGGGGTGTGTGTGTGTGTGTGTGTGTGTGTGTGTGTGTGTGTGTCTTTGTGTTTTAAGGATTAAAAATAAGCAGGAACTCTTCAAGAAATTATATTTTTTTGTGTTTTAAAAATAAAACCAGCAAGCCAGTGTACTGGCAACATTTGAACCTTTAATATTAACTATGTCTATTTGAAAGAACCTGTTCATTATAGATATGTGGTGGGTGGAGGAGGAGTTATTTGGTTAATAAGAAACAGAATAATAATAATCCACATAGACTGTATTTTGATTATTAGTAGATTGCTTTCTTTTGAAGACCATGAAATGAGTCATGGCTCACAATTTTCTTTTCCTTATTACTATTATTATTATCATTATTATTTCAACTTTCATTTTAGATTTAGGGAAGCATGTTCAGGTTTGTTATATGGTTATGTTGTGTGATGCTGAGGCTTGAGGTATGATTGATTCCACCTCTCAGGTACTGAGCATAGTACCCAATAGTTAGTTTTTCAACTTTTGACCCCTTTCTCCATCCCCCAAGTAGTACCCAGTGTATATTGTTGCCATCTTTATGTCCATGAGTACCCAATGTTTAGCTCCCACTTACAAGTGAGAACATGCAGTATTTGCTTTTCTGTTCCTGCATTAATTCACTTAGGAAAATGGCCTTCAACTTCATCCATGTTGCTGCAAAGGACATGGTTTTGTTCTTTTCCTGTGGCTGCATAGTATTCCATGTGACTATGTACCACACTTACTTTATCCAATCCATACTGACAGGCACCTAGATTGGTTCCATATCTTTGCTATTGTGAATAGTGCTATGATGAAAATATGAATGCATGTGTCTTTTTGGTAGAACAATTTATTTTCTTTGGATATATACCCTGTAATGGGATTGCTGGGTCAAATGATAGCTCTGTTTTAAGTTCCTTGAGAAATCTCCACACTGCTTTCCACAGTGGATGAACAAATTTACTTTCTCATCAACAATGTATAAGCATTTTCTGAAAATCAAACCACAATGTGATACTACCTTACTCCTGCAAGAATGACCATAATCAAATACTCAAAAAATAATAGATGTCGGCATAGATGTGGTGTAAAGGGAACACTTCTACACTGCTGGTGAGAATGTAAACTAGTACAACCACTATGGAAAACAGTGTGGAAATTCCTTAAAGAACTAAAAGTAGAATTACCATTGGATCCAGTAATTCCACTACTGGGTATTTACCCAGAGGAAAAGGAGTCATTATACAAAAAAGATACTCGCATATGAATATTTATAGCAGCACAATTCACAATTGCAAAAATATGGAACTAGCCCAAATGCCTATCAATCAATGAGTGGATAAAGAAACTAGTTCAACCATTATGGAAAACAGTATGGCGATTCCTCAAAGATCTAGAACTAGATGTACCATATGACCCAGCCATCCCATTACTGGGTATATACCCAAAGGATTATAAATCATGCTGCTATAAAGACACATGCACTCGTATGTTTATTGCAGCACTATTCACAATAGCAGAGACTTGGAATCAACCCAAATGTTCATCAGTGACAGACTGGATTAAGAAAATGTGGCACATATACACCATGGAATACTATGCAGCCATAAAAAAGGATGAGTTTGTGTCCTTTGTAGGGACATGGATGCAGCTGGAAACCATCATTCTTAGCAAACTATCACAAGAACAGAAAACCAAACACCGCAGTTCCCACCTATGAGTGAGAACATGCGGAATGAGATCACTTGGACTCAGGAAGGGGAACATCACACACCGGGGCCTATCATGGGGAGGGGGGAGGGGGGAGGGATTGCATTGGGAGTTATACCTGATGTAAATGACGAGTTGATGGGTGCTGATGAGTTGATGGGTGCAGCACAGCAACATGGCACAAGTATACATATGTAACAAACCTGCACGTTATGCACATGTACCCTAGAACTTAAAGTATAATAATAATAATAAATTAAAAAAAAAAAGAAACTGTGAGAGAGAGATATATACATATAAGCATTTTCTGTGTGTGTGTATATATATACACACACACACATGCATATATATGTATGTATATGTACATGTATGTATATATGATGGAATACTACTCAATCATAAAAAGGAATGAATTAATGGCATTCACAGCAACCTGTATAGGATTGGAGACTATTATTCTAAATGAAGTGACTCAGGATTGAAAATCAAACATTGCATGTTCTCACTCATAAGTAGAAGTTAAGCTATGAGGATGCAAAGGCATAAGAATGATACAATGGACTTTGGGGGCTTGGGAGGAAAGGGTGGGAAGGGAGTGAGGGATAAAAGACTACAAGTTGGGTTCAGTGTATACTGCTCGGGTGATGGGTGCAACAAAATCTCACGAATCACCACTAAAGAACTGACTCATGTAACCAAATACCACTTGTTCCCCCAAAACCTATGGAAATAAAATTTTTTTTTTAAAAAAAATGTATAAACATTTTATCTTCACAACCTTGCCAGTATTTACTGTTTTCTGACATTTTAATAACAGCCATTTTCACTGGTGTGAGATGGTATCTCATTGTGGTTTTGATTTGGATTTCTCTGATGATTGGTGGTGCTGAGCATTTTTTAAATGTTTGTTGGCTACTTGTATGTCCTCTTCTTCTTCTCTCTTTGTTTTTTTGAGATGGAGTCTTGCTCTGTTGCCCAGGCTGGAGTGTAGTGGCACGATCTTGACTCACTGAAACCTCTGCCTCCCGGGTTCAAGAGGTTCTCGATTATTGTGCCTCAGCCTCCTTGGTAGTAGCTGGGATTACAGGCACGTGCCATCACACCTGGCTAATTTTTGTATTTTTAGTAGAGACAGGGTTTCACCAGGTTGGCCAGGCTGCTCTCGAATTCCTGACCACAAGTGATCCGCCTGCCTCAGCCTCCCGAAGTGCTGGGATCACAGGCATGAGCCACTGCACCCGGCCTATATATCTTCTTTTTGGAAGTGTCTGTTTATGTCTTTTTTTTTTTTTTTTTTTTTGACAGAGTCTCACTCTGTTGCCCAGGCTGGAGTGCAGTGCAGTGCAGTGCAGTGGCACAATCTTGGCTCACTGTAACCTTTCGCCTCCTGGGTTCAAGCAATTCTGGTGTCTCAGCCTCTCAAGTAACTGGGATTACAGGTGTGTGCCACCACACCCAGCTATTTTTTTGTATTTTTAGTAGAGAGGGAGTTTTGCCATATTGCCCAGGCTGGTCTTGAACTCCCAAGCTCAGGTGATCCACCTGCGTTGGCCTCCCAAACTGCTGGGATTACAGGCATGAACCACCACGCCCAGCCTGTTTATGTCTTTTACACATTTTTAAAATGGGGTTGTTTTATTGTGTGTTGAATTGTTTAAATTCCATATAGATTCTGGATATTTTACCTTTGTTGGATGCATAGTTTGTTAATATTTTCTCCTATTTTGTAGGATGTATGTTTATTCTCTTGATAGGTTCTTTTGCTGTGCAGAAGCTCAGAAAGAAAAAAAAGTTTAATTAGGTCCCATTTGTCAATTTTTGTTGCAATTGCTTTTCAAGACTAAGTCATAAATTCTTTCTCAAGACTAATGTCCAGGATGGTGTTTCCTAGGTTTTCTTCTAGGATTTTTATAGTTTGTTGTCTTACATTTAAATTTTTAATTCATTTTGAGTTGATTTTTGTTTGTGGTGTAAGGCAGGTGTCCAGTTTCAATCATCCTCATATGGCGGGCTGGCTGTTGTAGCACCATTTATTAAACAGGGGGTCTTTTCCCCATTGCTTACTTTTGTCAACTTTGCTGAATATCCGATGGCTGTAGATGTGCAGCTTTATTTCTGGGTTCTCTATTCTGTTCCATTGGTCTATGTGTCAGCTTTTGTACAAGTACCATGTGACTTTGGCTACTGTAACCTTATAGTATAGTTTGAAGTCAGGCAATGTGATGCCTCCAGTTTTTTTCTTTTCTTAACATTGCTTTAGCTATTTGGACTCTCTTTTGGTTCCACATGAATTTTGGAATCATTGTTTTCTAGTTCTGTGAAAAATGATTTTGGTAGTTTGATAGGAATATCATGTTAATGATATTGAGTCTTCCAATCCAGATCATGGAATGTTTTTTCACTTGTTTGTGTTAAAAGGAAAACTTTAGCTGAAATAAATTTAAAGGAGTTTAACTGAGCAATGAATGATTCATGAATCAGGTATCCCTCAGAATCACAACAGATCCATAGAGACTCCCGCGCAGTTATGTAGTGGAAGAAGACTTATAGACAGAAAAAGGGAAGTGAGGTACAGAAACTAGAAGTGAGATACAGAAACAACTGGATTGGTTACAGCTCAGCGTTTGCCTTATTTGAACACTTAGCAGTGTATGAGTGGTTGAAGTATGTGGTTGAAGTATGGCTGCTGGGATTGGCCAAGACTCAGCTATTGTTACAGGCACATATTCTTAAGTTAGGTTTTCAATTTTGTCTACCTATTAAGTTAGGTTACAGTTCATCCACAAGCACTGAAATATAGAAGTACAGAGTCCTTCTCAGGTCATATTTAGTTCAGTTTAGCAATTCCCCCAGTTTGGTCATTTTCCCAATTTTGGGAGATTGGCTAAAACTTTAGTCTTTGATGTCACTACCATCATTGTAAATATACTTATTTAGTCTTGAAACCCTCTGGAAGACAGTACAACCGTGGGTTTTGCAAGATGGGATCGAGGACTGAATAGAGGGTACCTCCTTATGCTGGAACATCCTGTCTGTAGGAGAAAAATAAAACCTGATCTGTTCTAGGATCTATGTGCTTCCTTAAAGTCTTAGTTGGATCATGTCACATTTAGCATGAGCAACTCCGTCTTTATTTGGTTTGGTCTGTTGGGGCCTACTGCATGAGCTCAGTCAAAACAATAGCCTCCCATAATTTTGTTTAAAAATTTCCCCTTTGTGGTCAGGTTCTCACTTACGAGAGAATGTGACCAAAATTTAGGGCCTTAGTGCCACTCTTAGTTACCATCATTTTGGGTTTTCAGTCTTAGCATGTGATTCATAGGTTGCAGTGTCCTCATGGTCACACATTTTTTTCAGCTCATTCCTTTTCAGTTGAAGAGAGACCATCTGACATTCTAGAGATGGCTGCATGCAAGCATTTAAAACCTTTGGGGGAATACAGCACACGAGGGAGACTGCTATTATGACTATTAGGAGGATAATACCAAGAGTTTGGAGTATGTTCCTTACCCAGCATCTCCTACCCAGCACCACCTAAAATTAAATAGATCAAAGAATGAGCTAGATAAAGAGTCTACTCGCTTAACTAAGGAGCCTTTCATTAATCCCCTACAACTGAATTTCTATAATCTATATTTGATTTATTTCTCCATAGTCCACAAAGGCCAGCAGTTGCACACATACTTTTCTGTTTAGCCAATTCTATTATTTAGCATAACTTTCACAAGAGAATTTAAAGTCTGTTGTGTAATGATAGCCTTTACAGTAGAATCTGCTACAGAGTTTATCATGAGGAATACATTTCTAGTCATTGCTTCTTTTGCTCCAAACCATGGAAAAAGGACCTAACAGATGATGCCCTTCTAGAAGAGTGAAGGCCTCCTGGAATAGTTCTCTTTAACCCATGATGTGAGTTAAGAGGAGTGAACCAATGTTCTGTTTCTGACTGATTATGAGGTAATGTATGTACCATTAAAGTTTCTCATTTACATTGGGCCTTCATCTTTTATCTATGATAAAGTGTAAGATTATTCATGCATAATGCTGGCTGCAAAATCCTTTACAGATAAAAGTACACCCCATAAGTGCACACAACAGACCATCTTTTTACTTCTATTGTTCATAGAGGTATAAGCAAGGAAAAAAATATTTAAAGACAAGAGTCTCATGACAGTAGAGAAGTCTTGACCTGTGATCTTGTGAAAAGCTGTTCACATTAAGGATGCCATCTACTTCTGGGGAGAAACTTCCCTGGTTAGCTTTACCTTAAAAGTTCCAATAGGTGTACAGTTCCAAGAGTATGGAGTGACCCTTCTCAGTTATGACATTATGAACCCAAAGTTCAAGGTCCCAAAGTTTTGCTGTAGTGTGAATGGCAAGGACAGTCTTTCTCTGATATTCTCAGAAGATCCAATCTTCAGGTTCTAGATTATGAAGGGGTTGATTGTCCTCAGCCAGTGAATCATAAAAAGCTTTCTTTACCTGGTGAAAATACACTGTAGCATAATAATCTACTGCCATAACATCAGCCTTTTTGCATGGGAAAGCTTTTATACAACCAGAAAACATGCATTGAAAATGAAAATGGAACGAAAGTCCTTTATAAAAATGTTTAAATAGTCCCTCAGGTAACCAAATGTACCTGAAGCTTTGACTGTTTTCCCAGGAATATGGGTTTGACAAACCAAATGTTGGTCATAAATTATTTTAGCAATTAGGAAGTCACAACACCAATATATATTTAATTTGGATCATTTTATCTTTTCCATGATGACTCATGGAATGCAAAACCTTTAATAACAAAAGCTTAAAGGACTCTGGAAGGACAAGGTGGCCATCCTGATTCTCTGTGAGTCCATGCTTAATCCATGCTTAATTAACATTAGATTTATGTCCTCTTGAATACCAGTTGTTTCTCCAAATTAGGTGCATAGCACTGATAACTGATGGGTTATCATAGGTAATTTGACTTAGACCATGGAGTTCATTCAAACTGTATATCTAAACAATTTCAGTATTGGCCGATTAAGCATACAAATCTGGCGAAGTATTTGCTTAGTATTTAATTAATTTTCGTTCTACTTGGGTTAGCAGTTTCATAAACCAGTCTTTTCATTAAAGTTTCAGGAATTCTTACCCAGTACAAACGATATGATTTTGAAGTTATTAGAAACCTGTATTCAAGAGTGCTTATCAGGGCCCTTTCCATCCTTTCATGCGCCTCCTAAAAGACACCATATTCTAGGATTTTGTGTGCTTGTGAAGTTTTCAGAAACTGCATCAGCATTAAACAATTAACTGTGGAAATGACTTTAAATGGTCAAAGTTAAAAACACAATTGACAAGAAAATTTGATTAGTTCTGTGGTCTAAAATAACATAATAATCATAATTATGATTGCTTGCTTATACCCAAATGTATTAGAATTTTAGGAATCCCATACCATTTTGAAACATATCTTAATAGCATTCACTACAATATAACCTGAAGAAGGTTAAACATTATTTTTTATTTTGACAATGCTTTCCATGTAACTTAATATGTCAAATAATCCTGTTTACCTCTCTTTTGGATGTGACAGGGACCCTCTGTAGCATCCAAATGTTAGAGGTCAGAAAATATAATTTTGAAGCTGAAATTTGATTTTGAGAAGCCTATCAAATATTCTAAAGGTTTAAAACACCTGGTATTTTAAAATAGAATTCCAGGCCACTATAAGTCATTCATTTAGGCAAAATGATGATCCCAAAATTTAAAAAAGGCAAAAACCTTGACTGATTGATAGAGGGAAGACAGCTTCACAATCTATCTCTTATCTTTCCCTTCTTTAGTAGTTTGTTAAAAAGGCAAACAAAAATATTGCATTATCTTTTAATATTATGTAAAAATCTTATTGAAGAGAAAAAGCATAATTTCACCCTTGCATTTAGCGTACCATTAATGTCAACCCCAATTCTTAATAAAACTTCATAGACAAATTGATTCAATCTCAATCAATTCAACCATAAGGTAAGATTCTCATAAACCTTTTATAACCCTTTACACATTTTTGTTAAAGAGCAAATCTGTGCTCTAAGAAAACCCTGTTGTGCTTTTATTTCAATGTTCAATTTGTGGGAAAAAAAATCCCTTTAAATTTAGTCATGTTCACACACAGAATTTCTTTTACAAGATGAATTTTTAGAAATCTACAACTTGCTCAGTCTTTTAGCTTTATCTTATCTAATTTAAAACAATCCTTTAACACTCTACGCAAAAACTTATATTCCCACGCCTTCTTGTAATCTTTTACCAAAAACACATTTCATTCTCTTCACACACCTTACATGTAAGACTGTTTTTTTCAGTAGTTTCAATTACATGTTATAATGGTAATTCTCAGCAATTTTCATTTTTGTTGAAAAACCTGTTAAGTGATTGTAATTATGTACTAGGTTTGGAGCCTAGGAAATCAGAAGTACAGATAAGAAGCTGGGCGTGGTGGCTCGCGCCTGTAATCCTAGCACTTTGGGAGGCCAAGATGGGAGGACTGCTTGAGGCCAGGAGTCTGAAAAGTGCAGATAAGGTCTGACTCTTCGCAGCATAGCGATGGGCGTGGCTAACTCCATGTGTCCCCAGGCCGTACCTAGCTGTAAAGTATGCCAAGTTGAACGGTTTTCAAAAGACAAAGAACCAGTTTATGGACCTTAAAGCATTTAGTAAAACTAATATCTCATCTGTCTAATTTAGACCAAATGTCTTTATTTTACTAATAATATTTAAAGCTGTTTTTATTTCACAAAGATTACTAAAGTCGTGTGAAATAAAAGGTTTTATAGTTTTTATTTTTCTTTCAAACTATTTAAGTGCTTATTTTTTATTTAAGTCAATTAATTAGAGCTCTTTTACATAAACATCACACACACGATACATGTATAATTAAACAGACAGACCCACCGAAGATCCAGTAGTTGTAAGATTTTTCATTTGCCAGTTTTAAGTTTCTTAATTGGATTACTGGCTTCAGGGTGGAGCCCTTGGAGAAACAGGGCCAGGAAAGCATGTGATTTCTACAACCTAATTTAAAGCAGGTACAGCTGGAAGGCAAAACAGATTTCCCCCATAATTAGTCTATCTCCCATGAGAGTCTTATCTCTTAGTGGGGTAGGGATGTTGCCATACCTTTTAGGTGGCCAAGAGCATGCTTCTCTGATCCGAATGTGCAAAGAGTTGTGTACTCCCCCAAAATGCCATTAGCTATCCCCCAAAGTGTATTTCCTACCTAGGTATTACACATCAAAGCTCTCTCATAATTTGAAGTAATTTCTGATACCCCCAAAAGTAAAAAATGTGGGATAATCCAATGCAAAACAGAACCTAGCCTTTGATTTTGAGAGGGACTTATTTGCTTTCAATTCCTAGGGTTTCATGAAGAAAAGAGAGGTTTCTCCCCAAAAAGGCTCTGTGATACCTCCTCTGTTTTTCCCAACGAGTCCAGGCTATTAGAGCTTGAATATCTACTTTTAATTAAGCTGACTTTTAACCATAGTGCTCTTTTAAAAAGTCCTTTTAAATTTCTTATTACTTGACTTTAGTCAGTCAAAATGCCCAATATTTCTGGCTCATTCTCTCATCTGAGAATTGAACCCTAAACGTGGGTTGTCATTGTAAAATGGTAAAGGCTTAGCTGCTGAGCTATAGAATTAGGAAGCTTTCATTGCTCTTCCCAGAAGGACCGTAGAGCAGTCAATTTTGAACTTGCAATAGCTTTTAACTGCTTGAGATAATTTTTGAAGCTAACTATAATATAAACTCCCAAATTCCTGTTTACTGGAGGGGAGACCAAGATAAAGTACCACCACCTGGTTGCAAGGTCAAGCTCCCAAGGACATGACTGACCAGTTTGCTGGGCCATCTTGAATAGTGGGCTTATGGGGTCCTAAGGCCATGTTCTGCGCTAAGGTATCCCTCTTTCTGACAGAAAGATACAGAAAGACAACTTCATAGCACAAAGCACACCAGATTCACTATACCAGTCTGACTGGTAAGAAATTCTTGCCATTTTGCCAGCATGCCACATTTCTGGGTTCTCTTTCTGTGAGTAGCCTTAGTGACCCTGTTAGCTGTATCAAAGCCCCGGGGGCCAAGCTGCAACATAAAGGAAAATCATCTGTTTTTCTATTTTTATGGAACCACAAGAAAAAGCCTCAGTTTTATAAGTTGCTGCCCAACTGGTTGCATGGGGGAGCCAAATTAATATTTCCTATTCCCGTCAGAGCAAAATACATGTGTTTTAAATAAAAATATTGAAATCTTTTTTAGAAGCTACTGCATGTCAATAGGCATCTGTAGATGAGACTAATTTGGTAGCCCTCATTGTTTTAAATGCACTTCAGTGTGTTGTTGTTCATTTGGAACATTCCACTGCAAATTATCTTTAGAAAGATTTTTCCATTCCCCACAAATTTCTGAAAGCCAAATTTTACAACCCCTACAATATTACCATTTACTACCGGTTTCTTTCTGACCCAGTCAGATGTAAGAGGACTCTAAGTGAATCCAAGCCAGTTAATTACCAGATCAAATATTTTCCTGAACCCAGTCCTGTTTCTGTCGTAACTTCCAAACCCAGTTTGGATCAGAAATTTGCTCAAAGAAACTCAGAGAACTCAAAACACAAATCCCTGGAGCTCTGAAATCCAAGAGAGAACTTACCAAAATCCCCAGCCACTCTGAAAGATCAAGGGACACAAGCGAGTCCTTGCTTGCTCACTCAGCACTCCTGGCGGTCGTTAGAAGCACTACTTTGGATCCCACTTCTGACACCATCTGTTAAAAGAAAAATGTAAGCTGATTTATATTTAAAGGAGTTTAATTGAGCAATAAATGATTTGTGAATTGGACAGCCCTCAGAATCACAGCAAATTCAGAGAGACTCCAGCACAGCCACATGGTGGAAGAAGATTTATAGACAAAAAAGGGAAGTGATGTACAGAAATCAGAAGTGAGGTACAGAAACAACTGGATTGGTTACAGCTCAGTGTTTGTCTTATCTGAACACAGTTTGAACACTCAACAGTGTGTGAGTGGTTGAAGTATGGCTGCTTGGATTGGCCAAGACTCAGCTATTGTTACAGGCACATATTCCTAACTTTTCAATCTTGTCTACCTATTAAGTTAGGTTACAGTTTGTCCACAGGAACTCGAATATAGAAGTACAGAGTCCTTCTCAGGCCATATATAGTTCACTCTAACATTTGTATCATCAGTGATTTCTTTCAGCAGTGTTTTCCATTTCTCCTTGTAGAGATCTTTCATTTCCTTAATTAGATGTATTCTTAGGTATTTTATTTTTTGATGGCTATCGTAAATGGGATTGCATTCTTGATTTGGCTCTCAGCTTGAACACTATTGATGTATAGAAATCCTACTTATTTTGTACATTGAATTGTAACCAAAACATTATTGAAGTTGTCAGTTCCAAGAGCCTTTAGGAGGAGTCTTTAGGGTTTTCTAGGTATGGAATCATCTCATCAGTGAAGAAGGATAGTTTGACATCTTTTTTTCCTATTTAAATGTCTTTTATTTCTTTCTCTTGCCTGATTGGTCTGGCTACGGCTTCCTCTTTTCATTATAAAGCAAGCTCAGTTTCTTCCAAGGAGCTTCATCACAAGTAAAAAACAAAGAGTAATAAAACAGAGGCTATTACCTTAATTTTTTTCACTGATATTCCTTGATACACTGATGAAATAATAGGTTGGAATCTAGTTGATTTATTAATTTAACCCTGATCAATGTAGATTGCTGCAGGACTGGTTAAATTAATGAGAAAAGTGACCAAAATGAATGAATTTGAATAGCCAAGTCTACATCATTCACCTTAACACTGATTTACTTTTGTTTTGACCAATCAATTTGGCAATGAAGCAGGTAATATTAAAATGCAATGTCCTTTTTGTCATTTTCATAGACTTTGCCATTTTAATTCTACTTTTTTTTATGTTTAAACATGATAGATTGTTGTTTGAAACTTTTTGTTTCCTGAAATACAGCCACAAATATTGAGGTTGATATAAATATAAGTGAAATCAAACAAAGTTTTAACAAATAGTATCTCTCAAAAATTTTAAGTTTTCACAAAAATGTACAAGGGAGAATGAAGTAAGGATAATTTTGTACATATTCTGATTACCAATGTTATTTTTTTTTATTTTTATTTTTTTGAGTCTCATTCTGTCACCCAGGCTGGAGTGCGGTGGTGCAGTCTTGACTCACTGCAGCCTCTGCCTCCCGGGTTCAAGAGATTCTTCTGCCTCAGCCACTCAAGTATCTGGGATTACAGGCATGAGCCACCATGCCTGGATAATTTTTGTATTTTAAGTAGAGACAGGGCTTCACCATGTTGGCCAGGCTGGTCTCAAACTCCTGACCTCAAGTGACCTGCCCACCTCAGCCTCCCAAGATGCTGGGATTACAGGCATAAGCCACCGCGCCTGCCCCTGTTATGCTTTTAAGGGAGAAATTGCGTGTGTGTGTGTGTGTGTGTGTGTTCGTGTGCACATACACGTACATGTATACAGTGATCTAAAATAACATTGATTTGAAATCAGTAACGTGGCAAAGAAAACTTTCTCATCTGATGTCTTTAACAGAGTAAAACTCGCTTCTTTGAAATTGTAGCAAACAGAAGTGAAACATTATTCATCTTCTGTTGTATTTTCTAGCCTAGGTATAGTATCTGACAGCATTCTATTTTGATAACCTCTCTTTGATGTTTTCCTTCTTCTACAAAGTTTTTTACAATTTGGTATAACTTGTAATAAGAATTTAGAGATGCATTTTCACCTTCTTCCCAGGGATCATTGTTATCTTTTAGAAACTCTTCTGTTGGATGCACAGAAAGAAACTTGCCATATTTATCTTTTAAGGGGATTCTATTTACAAAGTAGTCTACTAGTGATTTATAGCAGAAAAATATGAAATAGAAGGAACACCTTTTTAAAAGAACTTCTCACTCTCCAAGAAAAGGAATCCCACACTTTGACAGTGTATAACTCTCTCTGAGATCATGATGCAATGTCATTTGTATAGCTATATGGATATTCTGTTTCTTTTGTTTAAACCTATATCTATGTGGTATAGACATAAAATTCTTTTTCTGTGAAAGTAGGGAAAGATTGATAGAGAAAATTGGAATAATCCTGATAGCTTCAGACTATTAGATGTTGTCAAAAGAGATTGAGAAACTATATTAGTTGTTCCACAAAATAGCCAGGTAGAAAACATGTGTAATAATGTGTTGTAAGGTGATGGATGACCCATGAAGGTTCTCAAGGAGAGCTGATCTCCAGGCTATCAGAAACATTTAGTACTAATTACAATAAAATGAGTAAAAAGTCATGATGAAGTAAATAGTATTATTTGATTAGGGCTTAATGGACAGGGGCATAATAGAAAGGAGAGAACTGAAGGAAGACAGTGCAGCTTTGTGGTTTTGATGAACCATGCTCCTTCCAATTTCATTGAGCTTTGGTCAGGTTATAGCTAGTTATTGGCTTCCTTGAGAGGCAAGTGCCTTAAGTGGGAAATTAACTGATGAAATGACCCTTTTATCATTATGAATTGTCTGTCTTTATCTCTGATGAAACTCTTTGCCTCGAAGTCTGTTTTATGTGATAATACTATAGGAACTCCAATCTTCCTACACTTGGTGTTTGCATGGTAAATCTTTGATATAGTTTGGATACTTGTCCCCACTCAAATCTTACGCTGAATTGTAATTGGAGGAGACGCCTGGTGGGAGGTATTTGGATCATGGGGCCGATTTCTCATGGCTTGGTGCTGTCTTCACAATAGTAAGTTCTTGTGAGATGTGGTCATTTAAAAGTGTTCAGCACTTGCCCTGCCCCCACTCTCTCTTTCTTGCTCCTGCTTTGGCCCTGCAACATGCCTGCTCCCCCTGTGCCTTCTACCACGACTGTAAGCTTCTTTAAACCTCCCTGAAAGCTGAATGGATGCCAGTACCATGCTTCCCGTAAAGCCTGCAGAACTGTGAGCCAACTAAACCTCTTTTCTTTATAAAGTACCCAGTATCAGGTATTTCTTTATAGCAATGCAAGAATAGCCTAATACAATCTTTTTCAATCTATTTACTTTCAGGTAGATCTCTTATAGAAAACTTATAGTTAGGTCTTTCTTTATTTCCATCCTCATAACTTCTGCCTTTTAATAACTGTGTTTAGTTCATTAACACATTTATAACCATTCTGGTTTGGATTGGATTTAAGTCTACCTTTCAAGTATATTTTCTGAATAACATGTTTACCTCCTCTTGTTGTCACAGGTACTAATTTCAATCCGTTTGCAAATCATGTTGGTTCTACTTTGAAAATCAGTTAAGAATCTAAGTTTGGTTTTTTTTTTTTTAGTCACCTACACCACTGCCACCTACTCCAAACCATTTTCCTATCTCACTTGGATGATGATGATGATAATGATGATTTTTAGAGACAGGGTCATGCTCAATCACCCAGACTGGTATGCAGTGGTGTAATCATAGCTCACTGTATGCTCAAACTCCTGGATTCAAGGGGTCCTCCTGCCACAGCTCCCAAATAACTTGGACTACAGATGCACACCACCATGCCTGGCTTTAATTGTTTTATTTTTGTAGATATGGGGTCTTCCTATGTTGCCCAGGATTTCATGCAGCTGTTTCTTGTAAGAAACTTTTAAAAAAAGTAAAATACAGGCTCTAAAAAAGGTGATTTAGTTAGATTTAAAGACTATAGTCTAAGTATGTAGAATCTGATGGTCTAATCACATGAAAAAATAAAGTTGGACTGTCTAGAGGAGGGTTTTCCTACCCAAGTCTTCCAGTTACAGTATCAGCTACATCAAGCCCTGCTTCTCTGTTTATCAGTTACCACAGGAAGCTCTAAGCCCACTTGAATTAGTTTTTGAATTCTCATTCTGATACGGCTTTGTGTAGTTTCTAAGCTGGATTCCATCACCCACCTTTCCTCATTTCTTAAAATACATCTCTTCTGCTCTCTAGAATGCATTTGTTATAAGCAAAAATACCCCAGCTTTAAAGGTCAATATTTTCTCTGTCTCTTTCACTTTTTTTTTCTCTTGAGCCATTAACATTTCTTTTGGCCAATAACTGAAATCAAATACTATAAACATTTTGTCCCCATCCTTCTAGATCAGTGACTACCTTCTTTCACATACTCTTTGAACTACTGGGCTGGGAAGTAGTATAGATATGCTGTTTGCTCTTCATTGTTGTTCTCGATTTTTTCTTTCGGCCTTCTAAAGAGCCACAGCTTTAAAACACATACCATTGGATCATACTACTCACATGCACCCCTTGCACAGTCAGCTGGAGACCCCATGTTGCTTCTCTTAATTCTTAGAAGACTTCAACATGTGGCTTGCTGTCATTTTCTCCATATTACTCCTGCTAGAATTTTTGGGGGGATCACTATCCCAAGTGGAAGATATCTTTAATACCCTTGTCTTCTTGATTTTTCCTTCTCCAGTGATCTTGTCTCCTTCCTATTTCAGCTATTCCTTCCCATTATTGCACCTTAGACTTTGTCACTACCAGTAACTACTTTCTTTCTTAAATCTTAATTTCAGACTTTCTGCCTTCTATCTATCCAGCTCACTCTTTCTAATATATTATTTCCAAAAAATTATTTGTACATATTGAAACCCATAATTCTTTGATTCTATCATGTTTTAACTGTTGCTTACTTGTGGCCATGAGAATGCACACTGCAGACCTCTTACTACAGGGAATGAATTGACCAAGGACCCCTGTGGCTGCATTTAGAAATCAAATGCTGCATTGTGCTAAGGCCAATGACAGTGTAGTGAACATTCTAAGGAAGACCCGTTCCCGGGAGACATGAAACTCCTTTGTCTGCCAGCTTTGGCTCAAAGACTCTCCGGTGGCTTGTTGAACTTTCCTTAGATTTCATGACAGGCTAGGATGCTTATACCCAACTGGCTTTCTCTTGAATTTTTCACTCGTGTTCAGATTTACATTACGGTGTGGCAGTTCTCCTCACCCTCTATGGCTCCATTTCTGTGTCCTTTCATACAGACATTTCCCCTAATAAAATTTTTGTACTTTTAATCCCATTTTGTATCTGCTTCTTGGAGGAGCAAAACTAAACACTTTATGCCACTCATATCCTTACTATCATTCTTACCCATGATTGAACTCTATGATTCACTCACTTTATACTCCTCTAACTCTGTACATCCTTTTTATGTTGTCATACTTGCCTGTAAATCCCCCAATTCTGCTTATATCTATCCATTTGCCTTCTTTGGGCCTGCAGCTCTATAACTCATTGTGGCTGGACACAAGCCAATCTGATCATCTTATTTAAAATTCAAGACTAGCAATGTTTAGGGAAAATTCTCTTTTCTACTTCATTCACATTTTCTCTTTTGTAGATACTATTTTAGATCTTCCCCTCCACTGTCAAAAATTCAGCATTTTCTTACTGTCTTCTGTGATGAAGCTGCTTCCTGTTTCACTAAGGAAATGGAAGCAATCAGAAGAGAACATCTACACATCCTCAAAACCACATAAATGTGTGACTTGCAGCTGTACGTATTTACTTTGGTTTCTCCTGGTACCAGGATAAACACTTATTTAAGACCAACCCCTCTACTCATGTATTAGATTCTGTTCCTTCTGGCCTACTCAAGGATATCACTTCACTAATGTCCTCACTCTCTCCTGCACTTGTCATCTCCCATATGAATATGGAATCATGAACATAAAATCATACCACATTAAAAACAAAACAACTGGCTGGACAGGGTGGCTCATGCCTGCAACCCGAGCACTTTGGGAGGCTGAAGTGGGAGGATTGGTTGAGCCTAGGGATTTGAGACCAGCTGGGGTAACATAGTGAGACCTTGACTCTATAAACAGATAAAAAAGAATTTTAAAAAAGCAACAAACAGAAACCTCCATTTGTACCATATAATTCTCTAGTTATCATCTGATTTTTTTGCTGCTTCTTATGTCAAAATTTCTCAAAATTGCATATTTTTTACTGTTCACTTAACCTCTTCTATTCTTTCTTGAATCTACTCTAGTAACATTTTCCCATCATTACTAATCTACCAAATATTGCGTTGTCAATGTTATCAATGGCTTTAGCATCAATCTTTTAGCCTTCTTACTGGAAGCATCAGCAGCATTTGACATACTCATTTCCTTCTTTTAAAATATTTCATTTACATGGCTTCCAGAACACTATTTTCTTGTCCTCCTACTTAACTGTCCATGGTTTCTCAGTCTCCTTTGCTGGTACCTCTTCATTTCCCCAACATGTAAACTTTGATTTAGTCTTTAAACTTTATTTTTCTTCAGCTGTACTCCCTCTCTAGGGGATCCCATCCAATGCATGTAGGTTTCAATAGTATCTCTAAATGTTGATTCCTAAATTTACATGTACATCTCTGACTTCTGCCTTGAGTCTAGGCTCATGTTTCTAGTTGATGTTTAGTAGGCATCTCAAGTTCAACATGTCTAAAACTGAACTCTTGATACACTTCACTCTGTATCTCTACCACAAACCTGTTCTTTTCCCATCCTTCCCCATTTTAGTAAATGTCAATTGCATTCTTGTTGCTCAGGCCAATAATCTTGGGCATATACTTACCTCCTCTCATTATTATAGATATTAATTTTAATCCATTTGCAAATCACGTTGGTTCTACTTTGAAAATCAGTTTAGAACCTGAGTATTTTTATCCCCTCCACTACTGCCACCTACTGAAAGCCACTCTCCTTTCTTACTTGGATGATGATGATAATAATAATAATAGTAATTATTATTATTTTTAGAGACAGAGTCTTGCTCTGTTGCCCAGGCTTGAGTGCAGTGGTGCAATCACAGCTCACTGCAGCCTTGAACTCCCGGGCTCAAGGGATCTTCCTGCTATAGCCTCCCAAGTGGTTAGGACCACAGGTACATGCCACCATGCCTGGCTTTAATTTTTTTTTATTTTTGTGGAGATGGTGTCTTGCTATGTTGCCCAGGCTATTCTTGAACTCCTGGTCACAAGCAATAATCCTGCTTTGACTTCCCGAAGTACTGAGATTATAAGCATGAGCTACTGGGGTCAGCCTCATTTGGATTATTGAAATGGCCTTGGAATAGTCTTCCTGTTTCCTCACTTCCTTCATGTCAGTTAGGATTTGGTATTGCTATATATGAAAGAACTTCCCAAACAGTAGAACCTTAAATAAGATAGAAGTTTATTTTTCTTACATATAAAATAGTCCAGGTAGAGATAGTTCAGGATTGGTTTGTTGTTCTATGATATCAGTGACTCAGACTTTTTCTACCTTCTTGCTCTACAATGAAGATGTCTAAGATGGTCATAGTCTAAGCTGGACACTAGAGACATAAAGTCCATATCTAATTCAGCACATAGGCAGGAAAGTTGAGGAAAACAAAATGCTTCCTCTTTTAAAAGTGAATTTCTGAAAACTTCACTTACCATTTCCAGTTTATATCCCTAGGGATGAACTCAGTTTTATTGCCACATATAGGTGCAATGGAGGCTGGAAAATGCAGTCTTCTTTCTGGGTGGCCCGCTGATCAGATGAATATTATAGTCTCCATAAATAAATGTATATAGTCTTCATAAATAAATACAGTCTTCTAAATAAATATTTAGAAAGTAAATATTTGGGGGCTATGAAACTGTCTTTGCTAACCCCAGTAGAGTTATTAATCCATCCAGCAGCTGAAGAAATCCTCTTAGAGTATAAGTTATCTGCTCAAATTTTCCAAAGTTCTTTGACAGCCCATAAGACTCTATATTCGAGTATATACTCTGGTTCTTGGCTCCCTCTCTGATATAATTTTTTTCTACTCTCTCCCTTATTTACTGTGCTCCAGCCACATTGTCCACCTTGCTGTCCTCAGCCAGATATTCAATTCAATTTATTCTCTCACAGTTCTGCAGGCTGAAAGCCTGAAATCCAGACACTGGCAGAGCCATACTCCCTTCAATTGCTGTAGGGACACTCCTTTCTTGCCTCTTTCAGTTTCTGGTGGTTCCTGGTGTTCCTGAGCTTTTGGGACGATCACTCCAATCTCTGCCTCTGTCTTTATATCACCTTCTTTCCTATGTCTCTGTGTCCTCTCCCTTATAAGAATGCTAGTCATTAAACTTAGGGTCCACTCTAAATCCAGGTTGATTTTTATCATGAAGTCTTTAACTAATTACATCTGCAAAGACCCTATTTCCAAATAAGGTCATATTCTGAAGTTCCAGGTTGATACGAATTTTGGGAGAACTCTATTGAACCAACTACAGGCATATATGGAAGTCTGGAAAACTATTTTTCCAAGCAGAGCAAGCAGCAGTGCAAAGGACATGCGAGAGTAATGTGCTCAGACTATCTGGTTTTAAACCACACAGTTAGTACTCATTTACTATGGCAGCCCTAGGAAATAAATACAATGCCAAGGCTTGTTTCTTTACTCCTATCAGATTACTGCTCAGATAATCCTAACCCAACCATAATAAATAACCACTCCTTTTCCTCTTGGCACTCACTACTCCCTTCTACTAATTTATTTTCTCCCATGGTACTTACCACAGCCTTGTATATGATATAATCAGTTTGTTTATTCTCTCCTTCTTTCTTCCTAAGAACCATGAAGACTTTGTCTATCTTGCTTACTAATGTATTTCCTGGCCCTAGAGGAGTACTGGGCATATAACAAGCACTCAATAAATATAGTAAGTAAATTAAATAAATGAGTGTCATATCTCTTAGAATATTTTCCACACATAATTATTTTATCTGGGTTTTGTAATGGAGTCTGGGAGTGGCATATTGGTATTCTTCATAACAGATTGAGGTAGACTCATATGTTTTGCTAGTAGAGATTTTTGTCAATAACCTGTTTATGTTTGCTCTAGTATTTGGATTTTTCATATGAAAATCTAGAACTTCCCCAGAGAGTAAAGAGCACAGGAAATATTATTTTTACCCGGAAAGCTTTTCCACTTCAAGTAGGAGAAACCTCAGAAATCTTCCTGGGGTATGTCTGATTCTGAGAGAGGTAACTTTCTGATACGCCCATTAGAGAGCTGGCGAATGTCTGCCAGAGTTACCGAGTGAACTGACTGAATTCATCGTATTTAATATGAAACCATTAAATTTTAGAGACTTGAGCACCAAAGTGAATCATTTTAGTTTCTCTTGTAGTTTGCTGTAGTGCTATTTCCATATTTGCCATAATTAAAAATCAGGATCAATGTTTTCATTTCATTGGCAGTAGAAAGTATTTGAGGGGTTTTGAAAGGAATGTAAGTAATTTGCAAAATGGATTTTAATGCATTGAAAAAAAATTAGAAAAGGAATTAGAAGATGATTTCAAGAGTTTAGACAAGAGTTGATAGAGCCAAAGGTGTGGTCTTGGGTAACTGGTGGTGAAACAAACAAAAAATGAGACAACAAGAGGAAAAATAGGTTAGGAAGGAAAAAGGATAAACTTACTTTAGACACCATTGTTCCCTTGAGAGGCACAGAGCTTCTCAAGATTTCTGAAACATTCCCATATAGATCTGGGGATTATCCACATAGTGCTGACTCTTAGTCGCAAAAGCATACAGGTTAAGGCAAGAGGACAGAAGAGAGAGCCCAAGATGCAATTCTGTGAACTAGTTCTATAACAATGTATCCATAGTTAGAAAGCTTTCCTTGGTACTGAAATACACTAGGAAAAGATACACTGGCCTTACTATCACCAACATTGTAAAGTTAGATACTGATTGCCTTGTGTGGCATTGTTTCCCTACTTTAAACTACCTTGTTCCTAAATTTTCTTTATTTATGAAGGGGCTGAATCCAAATTCTGTTGAATGAAATTATTTCAGTAACTTTGGCTGAGTTTTATGTGGCCTAAAGGTTACATCACAAAATTATCACACATTTGGCACAACTGTTAGAAAAGCCTTTTATGCAAAAGGCCAAAATTAGCATAGGAATGGATGAAGAATGTAGCACATCCTCTTTTCGTACCCAAGGAGTAATCTTTCTTTGTAGATACATTGGCAAAATAATGCTTACATATAGGCTTACTTTGAAAATTAAAGCAAAAAGGAGCTTTCCTGTTGGGAATAAAAAGTGTAGCTTTAAAGTAATTTTTTTTTTAAAAAAATCTTGCCCTGAACATAAATGAGATTCTTATATTGTTTACTGACAATAGTGATCTGGCACACAATAGAGTGAAATATGAAGCCTTTGTATGTTCCAGAATTCTATTTTGATGTTTTGCTATTGGAATACTCAATTTTAGAAACAAATTTACAAATAAGAGGTGACAAATAATTTGGGGGCATTTGTGATTTTTTTGTTCAGTGGAGGCAGCATGTCGAGGTGAAAAGAGCATGAACTTGGTCATTGAGCAGACACAGCTCTGAATATTGCTCTGCTGCTTACTGCCAGTGCGACTGTTTTGATTTGTTTATCTGTAAAATGAAGACAAGCACTTCTATGTTATAGGATTGTAGGATTAAATGAGGTCATACATATAAAATGTCGAGCATTATAATCATGATAAATATATTTTGGATACAATGTGGAATAACTTGTGGATTATTTTTCTTTTACGTGTCAATGGAAAACTTTCAATAATACATGACAAGTTAATTTATAACAAAGCACATACAGTTTAGGAATCAAAAATGTATTAGAGCTCTTAAAATTCACTTCTTTATTATTCTGGAGAGGGTAATGTATATGACATGCTTCTGATTTCTTGGAGTCATCTTATTGTTTCATTTGGCTCTATTATGAAACAGCTTTGATTGCATGGGCCAAAGGTAAGAACACAGGTGGCTGCACAGATATTTCCAATGCACCATAAGGGATGGGAAAATACCACAAACTGCCACCATCCTAGTAGCCTTAGGATTTTGGAGACATCTGTTGGTTATGTTTTTGGGAAGAAAAATCTGCTCTTTTATGCAATGGAAACATTTCTTTTCAAGGAGCCACTAGAGCATTAAGGAAGGCAGTGTCCCTGAGAGATTGGTAATAGGTCATTTAATCAACCGTGTTTGAGAGCTGCCTTCTGCAAAAGATTACTCTGTGCTCTGGGGCAAGGCTGGGGGCATGGGGGCAGATTTACAGGGGCATGAATAGGCAGGGTCCCTTCAGTAAGTACTATTTTTCTGATTTTCCAGGTGGTTCTAATTAAAGCAATGTTTAATTTGTTTACACCTGAATTATTTACAACTGTAATAAGAAATTTTCCTAGGTAACAAATTTATAGAATAAGCACAGATCATCTTTGGGTTCTGAGACTTTTCCTGAGTAGTGTGCCTTTTCCAGTACTGGATACTCTCCGTCTGCACCATCCCCGGATAATTAGTTGATATCTTATTTCTAAGGAGTTTTGCTGAAAGCTTGTCTATTAAACTAGCATTGCTACTTATGTCTAAATTCTGAAAATCTTGAGGGATGAGGAAGCTTCAAAATGCCGCATGCCAATAGCAGAATCACACTTTATCCCAATAAGGTAGAAAAAAGGGAACATTTAAATATACAAATGTGGCCACAAAATCTAAATTTTAAAAGAGTATATACAAAAGATGAAAAGAGGGAAGCCATGAGAGAATGTTAAACTAGCAGATACCTATAGGTCATGTTAAGAAGAATAAACTTAGCACTGAAAACATGGTAGGACTATACAAAGGCCTTTTAAGCTATTACTAGAACTGAAAGAAGACCAAAGAAGGGATAAGCTCAATGTTAGCAGAAAAGGGGTGACAGGAACACAGGTCCTATGCCACTCCTGTTGAGTGGTTGTTTCTCTTTCCTGGTAAACTACAAGGTTGCACAGTACCCACCATCAGTCGGGAGTAGTAGCTCCTTGGCTCTTGGTTGGAAGATTCCCTGAGGGAATAGAAGCTTCCAGATAGGTGTGGCCAGCACTGGGCAACTGACTGCTAAATTTAAGCTGGGTAGGACCACTTTAGACTAACTTTTTCTTTTACTAGCACCATTTAACCTCCATGCTTCCAGAATTGTGTGTGTTTGTAAATTTCGTATTTTGACCAAATGTGAAATTTTGTTTTTCTTTATGAAGTGGAGACATACAATGTACTTAAAAAGCACCCTATATATCTAAAATGGGATAGTTTTCAAAACACTATAGATAAGTAATAAAAATCATATTTACTGGAGAGTTTACATTTTCTAAAATAAAAATATAAAATAGTATTTATATTTAGAATTTTCACAAAGAAATATTTCTTTTCCTGAGTGCCAATGAATTTCTCTATTTGAAGTACTGGTGACCCACTTATACTCCCTTTAATAATAATACATTCAGTGTGCTTAATATTTTTAGAAAGCCCATTTTCTTCTGGGATTCTTGACTCTTATTTTTGAATCTTAGTTGAAGGAATTCATGAGCTTTACAGTCAGACCTAGCTTTAAATTCCAGCTCCACTAGTTTCTGCATGTGTGTTTTTGGGCAAGTTATTTACACTTTATGTTTTATTTTCTTCATATTTAAAAAAAAATAATAAAAAATAATGGATTTTGATAGATGCAAAAGCCTAGATGAATTTCAAAGTCGTCACTCTGAGTGAAAAAAGCCAATCTCAAAAGGTTGTATATACTATATGATTCCATTTGTATGACATTCTTGAGAAGACAAAAATGTAGTGACAGATACAGATCAGTGATTACCAGAGTTTAGCAGTGAGGGGTTTATGTGTGTGACTGTAAAGGGGTAATATAAGAGAGGGTAATGAAGTGTTGGAACTATTTTGTGTTTGATTGTGGTGGTGGTTCCATGAATCTATACATGAATCAGAATTGATGGAACTGTAGATCTAAAAAAAAGTCAATTTTACTGTATGACAATTGAAGAAAAGAAAATTGAAAAGTAAAACTTACCAGAGACAAAAAGGGATATGACAATACTAGGCCCATGGAGCAGTTGGTAAGATTAACTGAGATCATGTAATTGTGTATGTGCATGTAAAGCACTTAGCACATTCATTGTTGGTGTTCAAAACCTGTAGCTGTCTCTTTACTTTTGCTTTTAGATAAGTCATTTACTCCCCCTACACCTCAAGTTCATTATTCTTTCTTGAAAAAATGAAAAAATAAATCACCCTGTATTTTGACATACAGCAGAGAGTTTTTGTGTGAAGTTGAAAGATGCATTAAAGCACTGTTTTAGATTTTTTGGATAGATTTAATATACAGCAGGGATTTATCTTACCCAGTGGAATATTGCCTTCTAAGAAATCTCATGTGGTTGTTATGGGAATTAAATGAGGTAGTGAATGTAAAGCATAGAACATATAGTAAACACTCAATAAATGACAGCCAATTGGCATTGGAAGCAAATTCCAGTACTAGACATATCCATATGACAGCATTGCGGAAAATATATGCCAATGTGTTATAAACTGTAAAGTATTATTTGAATATCATATCATCATTATAACTTATTTTCCTTTAAATTCTGTGACTCTATCCACTGCATCATCTATTTAAATTCCTCACAGTGATTTATCTTTAAGCTAATACCTGTCTTAATAATAAACAATTTTTCTAAGTAGAAGGAAAAGCATTTTTTTTTTTTTTTGCTGGGAGAGTGTTTGTCTTCCTCAGTGATAACTGAGGAAGCATTGGAAAACTTAACGAGAATTTTCGTTGTGGGATTGTGACATGTTTCTCTCTTGGCCATTCGTGATTTCTTCTATGCTCTCCTATACAATAAATTGTCCTAACCCTAAGGATAGGCAAACCATCCTCTTCTTGAATTATAGTGATGTCTATTTCAAAGGCAAGGTTTAAAAATATTCCTTTAGGATGAGTTCATGTCCTTTGCAGGGACATGGATACAGCTGGAAACCATCATTCTCAGCAAACTATCGCAAGGACAAAAAACCAAGCACCACATGTTCTCACTCATAGGCGGGAATTGAACAATGAGAACACTTGGACACAGGAAGGGGAACATCACACACCAGGGGCTGTCGTGGGGTGGGGAGAGGGGGGAGGGACAGCATTAGGAGATACACCTAATGTAAATGACGAGTTAATGGGTGCAGCACACCAATATGGCACATGTATACATATGTAACAAACCTGCACGTTGTGCACATGTACCCTAGAACTTAAAGTATAATAAAAAAATTCCTTTAGATCTATCATGCTTAGTGGAAAAAAAATGTAAATAAAAGCAAGCTCTTTTTAAAAAAAGTAACTTGTATGTCTTTGCTATAAAAAAAATCAAGATATATTTTCAGAACACTGGAGAGCTTTCTGTGAGAGTTGGCAAATGCATCAAGGCATTGTTTGTAGATATTACTTTTGATAGGTTTGATATACAGCATAGTTTTCTGCGCCAATGGAATATTGTCTTCTTACAAATCTCATCAGGCCAGCAGTGCTGCTGCCATGGGCTGGCTTATCAGCTCCAGCCAGAGTGTGCTGCACTTGCACGCACCTTCGTAGCCTGAGAGGAAAATAAATCGTACCCAAGCAGTTAATAAGAAAGAATTATTGTGAGTGAGATGCATGACATTATGAGTGAGTATCATGTTTTACAGACTAAATGTTGATTTGCCAAAGGAGAAGAAAAAGCCTTTCCTGTACATAAAGTGAGAATTTTATTTCAAAATTATTAAAAATTATTTGCTGGTTTCCTAGTTCAAGAAGTAAATATTATCTATTTTTGCTGTGTTTTGGGATAGTACTGAATAGGTAATTCCCATTTTCTGTCATTTGCTAATGAACATTTTTATCCACTCCAACTATTTACTATGTTTTTTCTATGAAGTAGATATACAGTACCTATAGGTACATAGAATGTATGTTTTAAAGCACCAAACATATGAGTATGATCTCCAGTAGCATGTGAATTGCTTGTTGGGAGTCAAAGGTCATTGTTTAATTTTGCACTTGTTTGGATTAGCATTTCCAATGCCAAAGGATTTGTACTTGAAGAGCATAAATAGTTAAATTTAAGAGAGGTTAACTACTAATATAAAGTATAATCTCTGCTAAAAAGGGAGATGAAGTCTTAGTCCTTCTATTGTAATTAGGCCCTAGAAGTTTGTTGATCACAAGGAGGTGAAATAGCTTTTGTAAGTGTACAGAACTATTATGTGGAGGAACTGGATTTCAGACTGAGAGTTGTCCATTTCCACTCAGAAAATGCATATTTTGAATTAATTTTGCTTACTCTATATTTAGAAACAGAAGAAACAAGATATCTAGTAAAATAGTGTTATTTTTTGTACCAAATCAATCCTAAATATTTAGTAGCTTAACCCAATACAAATATATTTCTTGCCTATTAACAGTCTGGTGTGGATCTCCCTTGTCTGTGAACAGCTTTCTTCCACCTGGTGATTCAGGAACCCAAGAACCTTTACCTTGTGGCTACACCATCCTTAGGGGCTTGAAGTCCTTAACATTCATCTGAAAATGGAGAGACAGTACTAAAGAAGATATGCCTGACTTAAAATCCCTGGCCTGGAAGAGACACCACTCTTGCTATGTTATTGGTGAGAACTAGTCAGCACATTGGAATGTAGGGGAAACTGAGTAGGTAGGCAGAAATTGTTGAGGCCTTACAGCCCCAAAGTCTAGCCCACAGATGACCGTCTATAATCTCTTTCCTCAGGGATGAAGGAAGGATGGTCACATGGAAAATGGCGAGAAGTCTCTGCCTACCACTGTGGAAATCTCAGCTTTCCTGGCACATCTAGTAAAACTTTGAGGTCATGTGGGAACATGTTGAAGAGATTTTTTTCTTTATTATTAATTTAATAATCAAAATATGAAGGGGAAATTTTGTGCTTATAAAGAAATTAACAGCATAATAGAAACAGAAAAATAGACAAGGGGTGAATGCCTGGTTGAAAGCCGCTTAAGGTAGTGATTCTCAAACTTTAGTAGGAATAAAACTTAACTGGGGTGCTTGTTAAAAAGGGATTTCAGGATCCTACCTCCCAGAGAATCTGATTCTGTTGATCTAAAGTTCAGTTCGGAAATCTGCATTTTTCACAAACATGTTAAGTGATTTCACTTGAAGGTAATACAAGAACCACACGTTGAGAAAAAACTGCTCTAGGGCAATGGTTTAACAAAAAAGGTAGCCTGTAAGCTATAAAAGATTCAGAGGGAAGCCCCTTATTCAAGATAAAACTTGTCAGAGTTGGCTTCTAGAGTCTGGATTGGAGTCCAGGGAAGCTCCACTTTTAAAGATTTTCCCCACGTGAGTCTGGAGTACATTGTGTTTAGAAACCACTGTCCTAAGTCTTACGGCATCCCCATCTGTGAGACCAGGTCTTGGCAGTCCCAAATTTTAAAATTTAAAAAGGCCGGCCTACTAGAAAGTAATCTGAGAAGGTGCCAACCAAGCATTGCTTCTCTTTTTTCTCTCTAATGCTAGAGCAGCATGGCTTTCCTTAATTTGTGTAGATAATAAGGAATATGGTTTTGTTTTTGTGAAAAGCTGATTTTTTTTCTGAACCTTCCTAAAAACGTTAAGGCTCACCATGTAATGAAATATGCTTTATTTGAAGACAGAAAATGAAGGAAAGAAGCAAACAATAATTAAATCCCCTAAATAATGTGAGCTTTGTGGTTAAATCTCCATGCTACTCTTTGAAAATTTAATAAGAGAATAAAGGCTGTTTTCCATTTGTGTAATACAGTGCCACATTTCTCTTTTCTATGAAATTGTCTATGGTTAAAGTGTGCCTCACAATTTAGGTGGCTGAGTATCTAGCTTGAGAGAATTTTATGCGTCTATTTTTTAACTCAAGTCACTCATGTACAACCGTATTATCTCACATCATAGTAGGATATAAAACCAGGAGACTAGGTGAGGGGAAAAAAGTCAGGGATGAATGTCATATTATACGATCTAATTACACACAGTCCCTGACTTACATATGCCTGACTTATAAACGTCCTTGCATTTACAAATGGGTTCTCCAGAGAGGGCCAGCTGAATTCTTCTTTTCTTTCACCCCTTCTCTTTCTGCTGCATTCATAGGTCCAGCACTTTCGAGGCTATGGCAAAGAGGTCTGTACCTGTCAGGCTCTTAATGCTGCCCCTATCTTTACTCTCTCTCTCTTTCTTTCTCTCTCTCTCTCTCTCTCTCTATATATATATATATATATAAATATATATAAAAACACATAAAAATATATGTGTTTTAAAATATATATATTAAACACAGTACTCACATTAGAAGTAATAATAACTAGGATGAAAGAGCAGAAACGTAAGAGGAAAAAAACATGCAAACTTCATTCTAATCTTATTTCTTATAGCCCTTTCCTTTTCCTTGGCCCTTATAATGCCTTTTTACTTAAAAAAAAAAAAAAAAACCAAAATATTGTGTTTACTTTTGCAAACTGCCTGCTTCTCATGTCTGTGCTTCACCCCAGATCTTCTCTCAGGCTATGGGCATCATATCACTTGTGGTTCAGAGTTGGTCCTGCCCCACTGATCTACAAAAAACATGGTGAGAGGAAGGAAGGATAGTTAGTGCTTCCACTAGGGGAAGATGTACTATGAACAGCCCATGCTGTAACTTGAAATATACTTTTTTATAGAAACAATGATTTGTATGATGGTTATCATCCATTTTATTTTGAATACTATGAATCTATATTTTGATTTTAATAAGATATTGATAGCTATTTTTGGAGCCTAATCATAATGTGTGTACCACCTTATGATCAATAACTTGCTTAGAGGATTGGTGAATGAATGAATTGAAATTAAAAAGTGAATTTGAAGTTCCTATCCCTGTGTTTAATGTAGTAGGCAATTATTATTTATTTCTCTTTTCTATGATTTTTTTTTCCTATGGAAAAAGTTCTAAAAATTCCAAATGACAGACTCCCAAATAAACTTTTGAAACATGTCTATCTAGTAGGTTTATCGACTTATCTATTGGATCAGGCATGTCACCCACAGTGTCTGCTGAGTCGGTAGGGTCCATGTGGAATCAGGACTGAGCTGTCAATTTTTGTACAACTCATAGGTTGATTGGGAGTTACAGCATGCTGTAGTACAAAAGGCTTTCTTTAAAACAGCTGGGATGAACCAATTAGATAATTTTTTTTTTCACAAAAATGTGAACTAAGAGTCCATTATTAATTAATAAAGTTTGCTGGAGCTGAGGTACATGGTAACCAGTTGAGGCCAGGAGCCAACCTGGACCCTACTCAGGGGGACCCTGGCTGAGGGGATTGCTGAGAGAGAAGAGATGATGTAGGCAAAGTTCCAGATAGAAGCACAGGCAGGGACCATGGGGCTGCTGAGGGATAAGTACAACAGACTTGGTTCAAGACTTTCCAAGTCTTAGTTCCTGTTTTTCTGAGATCTGACTAAATTTTGCCTCAATTCTTGGATCAAGAGCTTACAGTTTCTTCCTCTTGTATGTGCCCGTTCCCCCTTGGTCCTGTTCTTTGTGACTGGAAGAGATCTGACTCAAGCAGGAGTTGTACTGTTAAGTTCTCAGTCCACCACTTTTCTTGGAGTCTCCTGACACAATAACTTTTAGACTCATCGAAAGAGAGTGGAATTGATGAATCCATGTTAATTATGTAATTTACAAAATGCCCAATGTTAAAGCTAGACTTTGATAGAAAAGAATACATATCTTCCTTTTAAAATTGTGCCTTCGTTGTCCCCATTTATTTAAGAAGCATCACTTTTTCCAGAGCTCATGTTGATTTCACAATCCTAGAAAATCATGTCTATGTGCCCTTAACAAAATCCTTGAGTTCTCAAACACCGCTGTAGAAAATCTTATAGGTAAATTATGAAATTAGGAAAATCAAGACCAAGGTTGGCAAAATGAAGAAACAATCTTAAATTTGTAATAAGGTTGAATGAACAAACATATTTCTAAGAGTGTATGACATTGGACATTAGCTTTTATTTTGTTATTGTTGAAGTGGAAAAGGTTACCTTACTTCATATCTCTTTCCATTTCTTTTTAGGTTTGTTTTATCTTGAGTGAACCACTGAATCTATAACTAACAAACTGATTTTAAAGCAACAGCTTCCACTGGAGCCCAGTGCTGTGGTGTTTTGGAGTCAGGCGTGAATCTAAGCTCATGTTGACCACCACCTAGTTGTCTCAGGTGGGTCAATTCATTTACTTAAGAGCAATGAGCTTTTGTTTCCACAGCTGTAAAATACACAATTCCCTTCTTAACTGGATTTATAAAAGTTACAAAACTTATAAATACTTTTTATAAACTGTCAAAAAATACAGATGTGTATGAAGAGTTGTTATTCTTACCTGTCATTCCAGCCATCCTGATGTAATTAATATTTTGATGTGAATCCTCATTTGTCTTTCTCTATATGCTTTCAAGTTTATAGCAATATAGCATCTTACCACATATTGAGAGCTCAAAAAATCTATGTTAAGTGAATAAAATAAGGTATATATATATATAGACACACACACACACAGAGATATATTATACACAGGAGTTTTTCCTTTTTATAAAAATAAGACCTGATTGTATGTATTATTCCACAGCATGCTTTTGTTGATGTGATTTCTGATTGATTCATTTTTTTTTTTTTGCCTATAAAACACTGCAGTAACGAACTTCCTTGTACATAAACCATTATGTACTGGTGCTTTCGTTTTTAAAAATGTTCTTCAATGTAAGATTGTGGAGTCTAAAGTAGGCACTTTAAATTTTTGAATAGATATTGTCAGTTACTTTCCAAAACTAGTTATAGTAGTGTACATGTTTACCATCAATATATGGACTTTTCATTTCTTAAAATGGGAATTCTAATATTTACATTGTAGAATTATTAAGAAGATATGATAACTTGCTTTCCCTCTGTCTTTGTAGATAGGGTGCCTGGCATACAGTTGTGCCAAAAGGCTTTTTTATTTTTTTCCCATTTTCATTTCCATGCTTTCTTGTTACTGGATATGTCTCATGAAAACTCTGACATCTTTCTACCTTTCTCATTGACTGTCACAAGGAATGTGAAATGTGTGGGAAACAGGATCCAACTAAAGTCAAAATAGTTTCTGCTTATGTAAGTGCTCTTCGGACTAACCTTACCAGTTAGAAGAATATCTTTCTGTTGGCCACAAAGCGAACCCTAGACAAGGTGACTGTGTACCTCACAGCTGGCCCAGCACAGTCTCTGTTCTTGCCTGTCGTTGCAGTGTCCTTTCTGTTTAGTGCCTCTTGTCACTTTCAAAAGTGCCCCTATTTATGTGGTTACCCTGTCTAAAGCTAAAAATGGTCTATTTAAAACAGCAGGAAAAAGAACAGACTAAAGCTTATAGATGAAATTAGAGAGGGGCAAAAACACTTAAAGACTTTACTGTAGAGGGGCTAAGTCACCCAATAGGCAGTAAGACTTAAAAAGCTTAAGGCATTAAGGAAGAACAAAATGGAAATAATCAATTAAACTTTTTCTCCTCTTTTGCCTGGATGAGTGAAAATGAAAGTTTCCAGTTGAGTATGTCTGAGAGATTATCCCAGTTAATGTTAGGATGAAGATTTATATAGTGTGCACATTACTGCTTTGCCTTGGGAACCAGAAATGTGGAGTGTTTATTAAGTAGGTTTCTGTTTTTGTTGAACAGGTATTTTTCTCTTATGACCTGGTTCCACTGTATGATTACATCTCTTTGCATAATTTGTATTTGATATATGTATAAATCCCCGTTTTGAACAGACCATATGGAAAGCTCCACGAGTGCCCTGGGAACCAGGGGTATGCAGTGATTAACCATGGGTTCTGCTATTTGTGCAGCAGATGAGCAGAGCTGTGAAATAAAAGGCATCACACAATGGTTTCATCGCCCTTATTTTGTCCTTTGTTTGGTGATGCTTTACTAAGGATAAGAAAGTAAAACAAAATAAAAAGAAATCCCAGACAAGCAAGGAAGAGAAATGGTAAATAGTTTTTCAGAATAGAATTGAAGGAGGTAGGCTATTCATGGTATGAACTTGACAGCCTGAAGAGTAAACTGTTTTGTGAAAACAAAACTAAAAATGAGGTTGCTGGTTTCTCAGGAACCTCAAAGAACTTTTAATGTGTGTGAGACAATGTGACTGGCAGCAACTGGTTTTGTAATTAAATTTGGTTTAACAAATATTTGTTTAACAAGTATTTTATGTGCATATGTTATGGAAGGGACTATTGTGGGGCATTCAAAAGAATGTAGCTGCTTATCTTTATAAAATCTGCAATCTGTTTGTGGAAACTCATCTGACACAGGAAGTATTAATAAATATCTAGATAAAATGATAGTTTGAAATTAAGTCCCTAGAAACATTTAACCAATCTGTAAGTTATAAAATTCAATATCTGAAGTTCAATTTTTAAAAATAATTTGTAACTGAATTATTGAGTAAGCATTGAAAAGAAGAAATAAATATGGGCTTAGTAAGACATGTTTTGCCATCTTAGTCCAGCATTATAAAACTTGGCTTCAGCTTTCTCTATAATAGTATTTTTAAAATTTTGCTAAAAATCAAAATTACCTGCGATGTTTGTTAGCACAGTAGGGTTCCAGGTTCTTTACTTATGAATCTGTGTTAGTGGCTGAGATTCCAGGACAATGAACAGGTAAGGGATAGGTGTCTGAAGATACTTTAGAACTCCTGGAGTTCATTCTGTCCACTGCCTTACTACATGAACAACCTTTTTCTAAAACTTATGTAAATGAGAATTCCCCAGTAAGCATCTTCTCCAATATTCTTCAAATTATCTCTCATCTTATAATCATCTGAGATACCATCCAGAAAAGGAGGGTTTGGGAATTTTAATAATGCAGGTGGCTTTAACTTCCTTCTTAGTGGCTTCTTTGAGTTTTTACTCTTTCCTTGTGAATGTTGGACCACCATGGCAATGGCACTACAATTTACCATTGTGAAAGATTCAGCTGGGTTCAGGGGCTCCTGATTTTGGAACTGCATCTCAGAGTAAATTTCACTTAGCCAAAGACCATGGTATTTTTGAGGACTGGTGTTTTTAAGGCCGTGGTGAGAAGAAAGCCATTTCAAGCACCTGTGTGTTGCTTGTAAGTGTGTAATGATGGATGTCCCATTTCCAGACACAGGACATTTTCTGGGATACAATCATCAAGCATGTTCTGCAATCCTCCTCCACCATATGTTTCCTACTTTTTTACACCTCATAGTAACTTGATACTATTTACTCACATTTATCCATTATTTTGGGACTGTACATTTGCATCTACTATCTCATTTGATTTCCACAAATCCTAGTCATTGATGACTTCTCTGATATCCCAATCTAACTTGGATACCTGGTTCTAACTCTCTCAAGTCATTCTATGCTTTTTCTCCATTTTGCTTATCAAAGTTTGTAAGAGTACAAGACTTTCAGCTTTACACAAGCAGAAACTATTCCAATTCTTCACCAATGTATCATTTTATTCCTACACAAAGTTCAGAACACAGTATGTACTCAATAAATACTTGTAGAATGAGTAAGTGGAATTAAATTCAACTGTGTGATGCCTAGTTTACATCCTTAGAGAACTGAGACACATTGAACAGCAAGATTTTATTTTTTATTTTTTTATTATTTTTTTTTTGAGACAGAGTCTCCACTCTGTTGCCCAGGCTGGAGAGCACTGGCATGATCTTGGCTCACTGCAACCTCCATCTCCTGGGTTCAAGCAATCCTCATGCCTCAGCCTCCTGAGTAGCTGGGATTACAGGCATGTGCCACCATGCCCCACTGATTTTTTTGTATTTTCAGTAGAGACAGGGTTTTGCCATGTTGGCTAGCCTGGTCTTGAACTCCTGGCCTCAAGTGATCTGCCTGCCTTGGCCTCCCAAAGTGCTGGGATTACTGGTGTTAGCCACTGCACCTGGTCAGAGATATTTTTTCTCATTCTATTACTCCAGTTATTTTTGGAGTCGTGTGTGTGTGTGTGTGTTTGTGTGTGTTTGGTGTATTTAGAAACAGGTCCCACTATGTTGTTGCCGAGGTTGACTTTGAACTCCTGGATTCAAGCTATCCCCAACCTCAGTCTTCCCAGTAGCTGAGACTACAGCTATGCACCATTGCACTGGGCTCAAGCAGTCATAAATTTTTAAAAATAATTGTATATATACATATAGCTAAATAAGAGTGGAACGTGAAGTCATCCTAGTTTTTCTTTTTTTTTTTTGAGACAGAGTCTCGCTCTGTCGCCCAGACTGGAGTGCCGTGGTGAGATATCCGCTTACTGCAAGCTCCACCTCCTGGTTCACACCATTCTCCTGCCTCAGCCTCCCAAGTAGCTGGGACTACAGGCGCTCACCACCATGCCCAGCTAATTTTTTGTATTTTTAGTAGAGATGAGGTTTCACCGTGCTAGCCAGGATGGTTTCGATCTCCTGACCTCATGATCCACCCGCCTCAGCTTCCCAAAGTGCTAGGATTACAGGCGTGAGCCACCACGCCCAGCCGTCATCCTAGTTTTATTGACAATCGGAAGGACTTTCTTTCTTGTTTTCTGGGCTAGATAGATTGAAATAGAATGTGAACTTTTTTTTATGGAAATCGTAAAGTTATTAATTTTTTTGAAAAATAAATTATTGAATATTATTATAGCATGATGAATGATTTAATATCTTTCTGTGAAGCATCTGGCATAAGATGTTAAAAACTGTAGCATACTAGCAAGATAGTTCCAGATTGGTGAAAATTGCTTCTGTATTTTTGTTTTAGGGAAACATGGCAATCAAGGAAGAAGCATCAATGAGAGGGCTAGGGAAAACCATTCCAGAATAATCTCAATGAAAAAGTGGGTAAGATTGAGAGATAAGTGTATAGTTAGTATTAGAGTGTAGATTGGAGGATAAAATACAATTAGAGGCAAAGAGAAGGAAGGCAAGGAAAGCCAGAAAACATACTGCTTTGTAGAAGATCTCCTTGGAAAATCCAAATGAAAACCACGATGACACATCATCTCACACTAGTCAGAATGGCTATTAGTAAAAAGCCAAAAAACAACAGATGCTGGTGAGGTTGAGGAGAAAAGGGTATGCTTACACACTGTTGGGATATAAGCATGCTTATACCTTGGTGGGAATGTAAATTCAACCACTGTGGAAAGAAGTTTAGAGCTTTCTTCAATAACTTAAAACAGAATTGCCTTTTGACTTAGCAATCCATTATTGTTTCAAAAGAAAACATATTTTTCTACCAAAAGACACATGTATTTGTATTTTTTTTGCAGCACTATTGGCAATAGCAAAGACAAGGAATCAACCTAGGTGCCCAACAATGGTAAATTGGGTAAAGATAATATGGTGCATATACACCATGAAATACTATGCAGCCATAAAAAAGAATAAAACCACATCTTTTGCAGTAACATGGATACAGTTAGATACCATTATCCTGAGCAAATTAATGTAGAAACAGAAAACAAAATACTGCATGTTTTCACGTATAAGTGGGAGCTAAACATTGGGTACTCATGGATCTAAATCTGTCAACAGTGGACACTGGAGACTACTAGAGGTGGTAGGGAGGAAGGAAGGAAAGGGTTGAAAAACTGTCTATTGGGTACTATGCTCACTACCTGAGTGATGGGATCATTCGTATCCCAAACCTCAACATCACACAGTACACCCATAAAACAAACCTGCATATGTACCCCCTGAATCCAAAATGAACATTGATATTATAAAAAAAAGAAAATCCCCTTTTCCAAAATAAAGAAAGATATTCTTGGGACAAGTGGTAGCTGTTTTTTCAAAATCAAAATCAAATATTATGTTATGGGAGCAGGCAGGCATATCCTCACTCTGTTTGTGGATGAGCAAGCATACATTTGATTTGGCTTCATAGACAGCTCTTAAGCATGATGACTATACAAAGGAACAACAGTTGTTAAGTCTCTGTGGAGAAATAAGTTACCATCTAAGTAATACAAGTGCCTATTTAGTCACTATTAAAGGACCTGATTTAAAATAATTGCCTATGCCTGAGGTTGAAATTTAATTTGGTTACCTCACAGAACTACCTCAACAACCTCTGAATAAAGGTCACTTATGACATTGAGAAAGTATAAATTGCTAATTAACACTTCATGTTGAAGTTGAGTTACTTAAGATTTTGAAGAAATGTTCAATGAAATAGTAATGGGTACCAAGATTTCAAATTACTTTGATTTCAAAAGGTAATAAAACCCAAGAAAGGAAATTTCAGCCACTAACTTTAAAAGTCTGTTTTAGAGAAAGTAGTGAGTGTTAATTAGATACAAATTTCTGTTACCCTTAGAAGTGCATTATTTGATTAAATACAAATAACTTAAAACCTGAGTTTGAGTTTGAGTAAACGAAAGAAGCAGAGACGTTAGAATCTTCTGTTTTTTTTTTTTTTTTTACCTAAGAGTTTTAAATTTCTTTACTGGTGTGGTGAAGGAGATGTAATGTTGGTATGGATTGGTGGCAAGAGCATATGGCTTGGCTATTGGCTGGGGAGGAGGAGCTGTGGGTTCCAGAGGCAGAGCCCTGTGGGCTGGAATTCTAGAGTAACCATTTTGTAGATATCAGATCCAAATGAAGCTGGATATACAGAGAAGTGTGCTGCAGAGAGAGGATGAAAATGCATCACTTTCTGATGGCTATGATGTGCCAAACTTTGTGGCATGGACTTTCATATTTATTTTCTACTTAATATGCACAGCGATCTTCAAAGACAAGTAAGGAGACTACGTCTATCTATGAATCCAAGATATTTGATAATTTGCTTGAGTTCAAGCACTCAAGTGTGTGCACTAAGTGCTGTGTAACTGTGGAGTCAAGGCTGTTTTCCAGGATATCATTCTGCCTTCTTTGCAGAAGTATGGGTATCTGAGATGTGACAGAGAAAATTATAAGAAGGTGCTTAAAAGGAGGCGATTTGCAATATGACTAATCTATTGTTGAAAGCTGTTAAGATTAGTGAAAATAATTTTCAGGCATTGATTTATTAAATTTAATTTATTAAATTTTTTTATTGATACATAATAGATGTACATATTTCTGGGACATAAGTAGCAATTTAATGCATTTATATAATGTATAAAGATCAAATCAGGGTAATTGGGATATCCATCATATTACATTTTTTATCCATTTAACAAGTTCATATTTATTAAATGTTTACTGTGTATTGGACATTGCACTAAGCTCTGTCATGAACAAAGAAGACATATTCCTTAATTTCACCAGTGATATTGCCTAGAGTAAGAAGCTAACTTGCAATAGAAACTCACTATCAAGAAAAGGTATAAGAAAGTAGACGCTGACTGTTGTACCTAAAGAAAGAGTAATTTTAGATAATTACAATCATGAGACACAAACTTAAGAATTCCATAGATCATAATCTCTGGTTTGTTTATTTTAATTTAAACAGGCTGATATTTAATTACTAAATGATATTAAAGCCAGATTTTGATTTCCTTCATTAGGCATGTCTATGAATTTCATAAGAAAAATCTTTGTTGTGTCTGTCATAGAAGGGTAACAATCAGAGGCTCATGGACTGAAGAACAGAAAAGTGAATTGTCAGTTAACCAGTAAGTACTGATATTCTACTTCAGTGAAGCCTTCAAATTTAAAGGCAATTAAAGATGATTGTAACTCATCCCAAGTAGTCATAGGCAAAATTCTACGTATTCTTTGCTGACTCGTTTAGTTTGTTGTATTATCTTACATAACATACCTATGTCCCTAACGGCAGTGAAAGGTTCCTAGAGCTGGACATCTCTGCTCTGTGATGTAATTATCTTTTACATATATTATCTAGGTTAGTGATCCATAGTTTTTTCATTTGTTTATTTGTTTTGTTTTTCTTGTGTAGTTGGGGGACTAGAGCCTTATTCTCTTGGCTCCCTTTTTCCCCTTTTAACCTTTGAGGGGTTCTTTGAAGCACAGATTGAAAACCATCAACCTAGCTAAATAGCCCAACTGATCTGGTCACTCCAGGGTTAGCAAGGAGAAAGTAATCACAGATAGGTAACCAATCAAACTGTTAAACATTTGTCAAATACCTACCTGTTTGTCATTGTGCTAAAGATGCTTTTAATCTATTTAAGGAGACACGCCAAAAACACATCTAAAGTTATGCGATGTAAGATTAATTTCAAAAAACTTGACATAGGTTCAGAAGCAGTTAGAGAACTCAGGGAAAGTTTCACCAAAAGTAAACAAGAACATGGCCTACTGTCTAATACCTGACACAACTTTTTGCTTTTCCTGTAGGATAGTTCCCACTTATTCGCAGTTTCACTGCCCACAACTTCAGTTAGCCATGGTCAACTGAGATCCAAAAATATTAAATGGAAAATTCCAGAAATAATTCATAAATTTTAAATCATGTGCTGTTCTGAGCAGTCTGATGGAATCTCACACCATCCTGCTGTGTCCTGACTGGGACATAAATCATCTCTTGGTCCAGCATATCCACACTGTAGACTCAAAAACTAAGTTGTTCATTAGTAACTTAGTAGGTGGCTCAATTATCAGACGAATTCTTAGAATGTCACAGTGCTTGTGTTCAAGTTCAAGTTACCCTTATTTTACTTAATAATGTCTCCAAAGTACAAGATGCTGGCAGGTTGTTATAATTGTTTTATTATTAATTATTGTTGTTAATCTCTTACTGTGCCTAATGTATAAATTAAATGTTATCATAAGTATGAAAGTATAGGATAAAAAAGTATATAGTGCCTACTACTATCCAAGTTTTCACGCATTAATATTGTCTTGGAATGTTTAAGCCAGAAACTCTTTGTAAAAATCCCTCTTCCAACGTTTGGACTTCCAGTTAGGTAATACCTTGGTACCAATGGTAAAGAACCAGGTTTTACTGAATGCCATTATCTTGAAAGAGAAACAAATATTCCATAGGACATATTTTAATTATTCCCTCCATAATTTGCTATTTATAATTTATATTCAAAAGCTTCCTCCATAAATCTTTAATCTTTCTGTATGAATTTAAATAAAGGGAGAAAATAGGCAAATAAATTCCAAAAATATAAACCATTTAGATATTTTGATGACTGCCACTGATGCCCTGAACGTCAATGATAGTAATGCTTCTGCAGTGCCAATGAGATTGCTAATCGTATTGAAACAGTTGCTGATTGTAGCTCAATAGGTTTAAAAAAATTTTAGGGGATTATTTAGAGAAACATCATGAACAATTTTCTGCTGTAATTATTTGTGTACATTTCTGAATTCTAACACTAAAAATCTAAATTAGAAGCTGGACTTTGGAAATACTGTAAAATTACTTTTGATAACTTTACTCTGAGTCATTCTTGGGAAATAGTAATTTGTGACTATTTCCACAGACTTATCACTATTTTATACTCAATAGAGACTCCAGGCTGGTATCTAATGTGGGGGAAAGATGATTCTGCCATTTATTGCTTAAAGAACAACAAAAGATTATTCTGTGATCTATTTTTACAAAAAAAGTTAGTTATTTTTCTTTAAGCACAAAGACAGAGCTCTCTTTACTTACCATAGTTTTCTGAGGCTGCATGTTTTCATTTTTTGTTTCTTTTTCCTTCAAACCTGTTCTTGATAATTGTTGCCTGTGAAGGAAGAATCAGTTTGTATTGCACATTGATGGAGGACATGATGTGATTTGTACCAAGTGTTGCACCCAGCTAAGTATGGCCCCATTCCCACCATGGGTGCTCTGTTTCCTTAAGCTGCTCTTTGTAGCCCCCAAACCCTATTTTTACATGTCATTTAGGCCTGCTCTTGCCAGTCTTGGTTTTTCCTTTCCTGTTAAAATTTTATAATTTCTTTCTCCTTAGAATGTTCCCAATTTCTTCTGGAATATTAATGGAAGGCTATCTGGTTGAGCTAGTTCAGACTAAGTCATAAATTACTGATAGTCTCTTAATTCTACCATGAGTGTTTGTATTTTTAAGCTTTTTATTACAAATACATTTTTTCATTGATAGATTTTTAGCCAATTCCAAAAAGAGGTTTATAGCCAAGGACAGCCATAATTGGCATTCCTTTTCAAAAGTTTTAAATAGAATGACAACTCATTCTGTTTATACTTGACCCACCCTGATGGTGTCACATCAAAACTGCAAGTCATTGAACCCTATCACAGCTTCACTTTTCTCCTTACCTTACTAGCATTTGAGTCTAGTCTCTTTTCCAGTCTTTTCTTCATTCCTCATGTCTCCTTTAGAATTGTCTTTTAAAAACAGAGATGGAATCGTACAATTTTTTTATTTGATAGCCCCTCTTGCATACACAACACAGTTTAAGCCAGGATCAGTCCTTTCCAGCCTCATCATCCATAGCATCATTTTTTTCACCATAGTCAGAATGAATTGCTACCTTCTCTGTGGTCACTTGTTTTAGTCCCATTAAAAAAATAGACTTTATTTCTTAGAGCAGTTTTAGGTTCACAGTAAAATAAAGTAGAATTTACAGGTATTTCCTGTAGGTCCCCTGACTCTACCTGTGCACAGCCTCTTCCCACCACCAATGTCTTACAGCAGAGTGGCACATTTGTTACAACTGAGGGACCTACATTGATACCTCATTATCACTCAAAGTCCACAGTTTACGTTAGGGTTCACTCTTAGGTTTGTATGTTCTATGGATTTGGACAAAATTATAAGGACACATATCTGCCATTCTGTTACCATACAGAGTAATTTCACTACCCTAAAAATCCTCTGTGCTCTATCTATTCATTCCTCTCTTTTTTCTAATCCCTGGAAACCATTGATTTTCTTTTTCCTGAAGTTTGAAGTTAAAAAGTTGAATTGCCATGTAATAATTGTCCACCTTTGTGGGAAACCATGTGAGGTTTTAACACAGGTATTCACTGTGTAATGATCAAATCAAGTCAGACTGACTCCATAGTTTTGCCTTTTCCAGAAAGTCATATAGTTAGAATCATATAGTCTGTATATTCAGACTAGCTTCTTCCACGTAGTAATATGCAGTTAAATTTTCTCCATGCCTTTCATGGTTTGATAACTCATTTCTTATTAGCATTGAATAATATTTCATTGTCTGGATTTTTGTGTGGGCTTAGGTTTTGAACTCCTTTGGGTAAATACCAAGAAGCGTGATTGCTGGATCACATGGTAAGAGTATGTTTAGTTTTGTAAGAAACTTCCAAAGTGGCTGTCTTCCAAAGTGGCTTTACCATTTAACACTCCCATCTTCAATAAATGAAAGTTTGGTCCCTTTTTAAAAATGACACTAGTTATATTTAAAATTTCATTTTGTAATTATTATTTTGATTTTGTTTTACCTATAGAAGCTAAACTCTTTGAGGACAAGAACCTTATCTTATTCATTTTTGTTTTTCCATAGCCTAATATTATATTTTAGGCAACTCGAAAATAGCTTATTAAATTTAATTTTTGATAAAGTGAGTTATTGTTATGATCTATAAACTTATTAGTATGCAAGAATGTAATTGAGGCTTTAAGGATAGGTGAAATAATGTTTGTGGAATCTTCTCTGGGTCAATTATAAAATGCAAGGACAAGAAAGAAACAATTATTGGAAGTATTTATAACGATTATGGTTGAGTTGGGAATATTTAAGGAAGATAGCCTCAGTAGAGTGACGTAGAGAGCAGATTCTAGGTTCAGGCCTGAGAGAGAGCAGTAGAGGTGGACAGATCCAAGAGAAGTGGTTGGGGGAGAAGTTAAAAGTAAAATCCAAAGCAGGAAGGTTCTGATTTATGCTTTAACACCTGTGCTTATTTTATTAATGAAAGTTTTTTGAAAAAAAATCAATTGAGTTTAGGAAGGAATTCTTTCTTCATCCTATTTTTAGATAGGATTTACAGTGGGGTCCTAATGGATTTACCTCTATATTAATAAGAAAGACATTATTCCTGGTTGTTAGGGCAAGTCTCCATCATGTCCTTTGCCCTCAAACCTGACAGCAAGCCTTCGAAATCTAATACATATGATTTCTGTCTAATGTATTTAGGAATATAAAGTTGGGAGCCATTGTTAGGCTGTTTTGCCTTTTTGTGAGAGCCAAATAAATACTTTGTTATGGTCACATTAATAATCAATGAAATATATGTTTATTAATACCATCTTAAATGTTATTGACAAGCTTGGTTTTCTAGAATTGAAGAGTTCTAAAGAATCAGTCTTTAAGAAATGACTATTAACTTCCTCTAAATCTTTGTTTGGGTAGGATTTAGCGCTGCTGGTTTGTGTAAATATTGAAGTAATTCTCTTGACCCTTGGAGACCCAGGCCTGGGAAGTGAAGGGAAATCTAACCCAAAGCATAATTAAGAGACACAACGTTGGGCTGGGCACCCTGGCTCATGCCTATAATCCCAGCACTTTGGGAGGCTGAGGTGGTTGGATCACTTGAGGTCAGGAGTTTGAGATCAGCCTGGCCAACATGGTGAAATCCCATCTCTACAACAAATACAAAAATTAGCCGGGCATGGTGGCACATGCCTGTAGTCCCAGCTACTCGGGAGACTGAGGCAGGAGAATCACTTGAGCCCAGGAGGCTGAGGTTGCAGTGAGCCAAGATCGCAGGCCACTGTACTCCAGCCTGGGTGACAAAGTGAGACTCCATCTAAATAAAAAATAAAAAAATAAAAAAAAAAGGGAGAGAGAGACAACATTAAAGAACTTTGAAGTTAATGTAGATACAATAGACAGATGCATGATTTAAAAAAAATTCCCTAGTATAAAATAAAAAAGCTAAATTAACCTCTTTAAAAAAAAGCTAGTTTGACCAAAGGAAACTACAGATGAGATCCGTGACTTTTGGTGAGTGGTGCTGACTTTAGAGAAACATTTCTCTTCCCTGGTTTTTACAGTTTCTCCTTAGCTTGCTCTGAGTTACACAATTCAGATGGGAACAGGAGATAAATTAATTGGGTTCTACAGTGTTTTCCTTCTTATGAGAGTCTACAATTTTTTCTTTTAATTCTTTAATAGATAGTTTTAAATTGGTATATTTCGTGTTTAGATATATAATATAAAGGCTGGTCGCGTTGGCTCATGCCTGTAATCCTAGCACTTCGGGAGGCTGAGGCAGGCGGATCACCTGAGGTCAGGAGTTTGAGACCAGCCTGACCAACATGGTGAAACTCCGTCTCTACTAAAAATACAAAATTAGCTGGGCGTGGTGGCACATGCCTCTAATCCCAGCTACTCGGAGGGCTGAGGCAGGGGAATTGCTTGAACCCGGGAGGCAGAGGTTGCCATGAGCTGAGACCACACCACTGCACTCCAGCCTGGGCAACAAGAGCAAAATTCTGTTTAAAAAAAAAAAAAAAAAAAAATATATATATATATATATATATATATATATGTGAGATAAATAATGCATCAGGCATTAAAATATAAATCTCACTGTTGTTAAAAATAGCCCTTAATTATTTTGTTTCTTTTCTTGTAATTTAAAAATTCTCAGACAAAGCAGAAACTTTGAATTAGAGTTAGGTAAAGGAAATAGAAAATTGGAGCTGATAATAATGAAAGGTAAGTGAGTCTCTTTCTCATTTGACGATTTCTTTTATCTGCATTCTTAGATTGAAATAATGATAGAAATTCAGAGATAGATGAATGGAACCCTTTTTAGAAAAATTCTAGGGTGATATGGAATTGGTAAAACTGAGATGAATAATTTTTTGGAATCTCTACTGTGTAGCAGTAAAGCTGGCTAAAATAATTTTAAACCTATGAATGGTGAAAATGTAGAGAAACTTGTTTACATTTTGCCAATTTTTTGATGAGTTATGAAATCTGGACAATAAGAAAAGCAATATTTATTTTTTTGTTGATTTTTAATAAAGTTTGTATTGGGGTGATAATGTGATGAGTTGAGTTAGGAGATGAGGCATCTGCCAGTAACTTTCTCCCTAGGAAATTAGCATGTCTTGAAGTTCTTATTGACGAGGCTAACAGCCCTCTACATTCTCCCAGGCAACAATGGAATATCACCAATAATCCCAAAATCTTATTAAGCTTCAAGATGGAAAAGAAAGGTTGAAAATTATGCAAGGGATGTAAAACGCTTCCTTCTCCAGGAGATTTCCTGCTTTTCCTCTAGTTCCTCATTCCTCAGAAAATGATGTTCCCTACAATTAATGCATGGTGTTTTTATTACTCCAGTGGCACCTATATTCTATAGTCTTATCCTATAAAGTAGTTAAATTTGTATTTTTCTTTTGCTTTCTATGTAGACTTTATATACCCTTTGAATAGAGGCATTGTGTCTTAGCCTTAGCATTGTGTCATTTGAACCCAGATGAAGTTATAATTATGTGAAGGTTTCAGGTAGAATAAATACCATTTCAAATTTGGGATTTTTTTTGGAGGGGGAGTGGGGAAAGAATAGGCTTCTAAACCTAGTATTTATATTTTAACATATGTTAAAAGCATTTTCATAGAATCTCTTCTATGAAAGATTTAGTAGTCTGTTGTTATAGTTTGGGGTAAAATATTCTGTTCATTATTGAAATAGCGAAGCATCTGATTGAAAATGTGCTACTATTAATTTTTTTACTTACATATACAATTTACTGATATAGAAAATTCAAGAAATGTACACAGGTATACAAAAGAAAATGAAAAACACTTCCACTCTTCATAGGCAACAGCTGTTAATTTTTCCATGATGATAAATACTTATGTAATTTTAATCAAAGGGATTATACTGTGCATGTTGATCTGTAACTCTTTTATTCTCTCAAAATTATGTGTAGAATTTGTTCTTTAACTTTCTTTTTCCCTCCCATTTTATTTTCTTCCTATATATCTTACGGAAAGGTCTACAAATTTGAATTTGTTTGTGTCCTTTATATATATATACAAGTCCTCTTTAGAAATGTTTGAAAGCCAGTGTGGCATACCGGTATTTTTCATATTAATGATCATAAGTATATATTGTCTTTTAAATTTATTGTTTAGATTTATCCCAATTTATGAAGCCTAAATTTATTTATTAATAGACCATTAAGTTGTTTCAATTTTTGACTATTGTGAACATTAATAATTATTGCCAATTTTTCTGGGACCCAGTTTTCTAGTATTTGTTATCTTTGTGTAATTCTAGGATAAATTCTTAGAGGTAGAATTGCTAGTTCATACCTATTACCAGACTACCAAAAACATGAACTCATATACAATTTATCCAATAGTACATCTGGGGGTAATATGAACCCATTTATAATTTCTCCAATAGTACATCCGGGTATATACTTTCCCTACATCTTTGCCAACACTTGTAATTGTCCATCCATATAACAAAAGGCAAAGTACTTTTTACAAATTATTTATTATTTTTAACAAAGAAAACAAAAGTGGATCATATTTTCATAAAATAAAGGTTTTTGTTGACAATTAAAAACTGGACATGCACATGATTAGAAAGTTCAGATGGCACAAAAAGGTATACTTCTCCCCAAAGGAAATGACTGTGAACAGTTTCTTGACTGTTCTAGAGAATTGAAATTTATACATACATATGTATCTCTTTTTATTTATAAAAATAGTATACTAATATTACTATAATTCTGTACTTTATATTTTTCACGAAATATATTTGGGTGTAACAGCAACTATCTACTTCTGTCAAATGCCAACACCAATTCCCAATACATTTGTTCTTACTTACACAAGTTGTTTTTTATTATGAAAGGTCATTTAAATTATTTCTAGTTTTTCACTATTTATTTATTTTTGCTCTGATAATATCTTTTTACATATTTTGCGATACTTATAATTTCTGTAGAGTAACTTGGTAGCTGCAGAATTGTTGTGTCAAAAGTACCTTTACAATTTTGAGAGACATTGCCAGATTTCCTTCCACAAGTACTTTATCAATTTATTCACTTTCCTCACATCTTGGCTAGAACAGGTATATGTTCACTTTTTAATTAGCCAATAGAATAGGTGAAAAACAGCATTTTATTGTAGTTTCATCTGCTTTTTTTTTTTTTTTTTTTTTTTTTTTGAGACGGAGTCTTGCTCTGTCGCCCGGGCTGGAGTGCAGTGGCTGGACCTCAGCTCACTGCAAGCTCCGCCTCCCGGGTTCCCGCCATTCTCCTGCCTCAGCCTCCCGAGTACCTGGGACTACAGGCGCCCACCTCTGCGCCCGGCTAATTTTTTGTATTTTTTAGTAGAGACGGGGTTTCACCGTGTTAGCCAGGATGGTCTCGATCTCCTGACCTCGTGATCCACCCGTCTCGGCCTCCCAAAGTGCTGGGATTACAGGCTTGAGCCACCGCACCCGGCCTCATCTGCTTTTTAAAATTAGAAGATTGGACATGTTTTTTATGATTTTTTTTCCTACCTCTAATCTGTGGATTGCCTTTTCTACTTTTTTGTCCCACTGATTTTATTTTTTTTTAGTTCTATTATTACTTCATTGCTTATTATTCATTTTCATGGATTGTTTTAGTTAAGAATAATAGTTTATCATATGTATTAAAAATTTCCCTAATTTGTCATCTGACTTTATATTTTTCACCATGCTCAAATGTTGAATTTATCTAAATTTATTAATTCACTTTTTCATGACTTCTGAATTACATTTCCTATTAACAAATACCTGCTATACTCTGAGATTACAGATATGTTTTTCATTTAATCTTTTTAAATTTCTATTACTTTTTGATGCATTTTGGACATTATATTGGTGAATGAAATAAACAAGAAATCTAGATTTATGTTTTTTGAAAGAGCTAACCAGTTGTCTCAGTATCATTTATTGAATAATATTTTTCCCTCCTCACTGAGAAACGATTTTTAATATTAATGATGTTTTCATATTATTTAATTTATTTATTTATTTATTCATTTATTTATTTATTTATTGAGACTGAGTCTCACTCCATCACCCAGGCTGGAGTGCAGTGGCACGATCTCGGCCCACTGCATCTTCTGTCTCCTGGGTTCAAGCAATTCTCCTGCCTCAGACTTCCGACTAGCTGGGATTACAGGCACCCGCCAACATGCCCGGCTAATTTTTGTATTTTTAATACAGAAGGAATTTCGCCATGTTGGCCAGGCTGGTTTTGAACTCCTGACCTCAGGTGATCCACCCGCTTCAGCCTCCCAAAGTGCTGGGATTACAGGCATGAGCCACCACACCCAGCCTCATATTATTTTAGACATATATTCATACAATTCTTTTTGTCTATTAAATATTCCCCTAGTACTAAAGTAAATTAATTAATTGTAGCTTGAAAATATATTTTAATATCTTGTCGGACTAGTCACCACTCATTAATATTCTTATTCAATATTTTTCTGGATATTCTCACATTGTTTTTCTAAATGAACTTTAGTAGTATTTTGTAAAGTTAAAAAATAATTCTATATAATATATTAAATGTTTTGAATTTTGAGTATTACTAAGAGTAGAATTCTTTTATATTTTAGTACACTTTAAATATTTTCTTTACATAAGTTCTTCATATTTAAAAAAATGTTTTTGCTATTGTAAATGAGATAATGTTTTTCATTATATCTTCTAGCTTCTCATTGACTATACATAGGAAAATAAATATTGAGTAATAATTTTATAACTAGGTACATTATTGAATTTTATTGGTTTTACATTATTTATTATAGTTTATATTTTTTACTATAATTTTGAGTCTTTCTATGTATACAACATTTCATCTGCAAGTAATGGTAATTTTGCCTTTTCCTTTCATATATATATCTTACTTGTTTTCATTGAATTATTTAATAAATATTAAAATTATTTAATATTTATTAAGTAATAATTGTAAAAGTGGACATTCTTCTCTTGTAACTGTTGAAGTTTTCCAAGAGCTCTTATTTGGCATCTACTGAGATACATCTATTTTATTCTCTTTTAGCTTATTAATACGGTGTGGTATGTGAATAGATTTTCTGATACCAAATCACCTTTAAGGCAAATGGATTTTAATGAAGCCAATTTAAAGGGCACTTAACCAGTATCATACCTTAACAAATGAAAAGGAAATGTTTTATTTTAAGAACACTATCCAAGGTGAAGCAGAAATGACATTCTCAATAGTTTTAAGATTTAAGCATCCCTAAGAGCTCTGTGTATGAGGATCATTATCTCCTCTTTGTTGTCTTAAAAAACATTATTACCAAATGCTGGCCAATTAGCTACTTTCCTTTTTTTTTTATTCAAAGTATTTTATGCTCTTATTTAAAGAATAATATTATACATTTTCTTATTTGAGTCATTTTGCAAACAATAATTATTTTTAATTTTTGTCATGGCTTTGAAATTCTGTAATTTAGATAAAACCTTTGTGTAATCAAGATTTGCACATCATAAAACATAATCAAAAGAGTCATTCTGTAGCTTGTTTATTGTGGAAAAGGGAATCTACTTTGTCATTATCTTCTTTCTTTCAAGTGTGATATCAAAAGAATTTTATACAAATAAGAAGGCAAATTTGGGTCAAATTTCACATAAAAAGAATGAAAATAATGCCAAATAATGTGTTATTAAAGGGAAAAAACCCTTTCAAATGTCTGAATATCATAGTATCAGACAAACCTACTTTCCAAAATAGGCTCTGAGCTTAAACTGTAATGTATATTCATTTTGATGGAGATATTTATTAGAATAACAAATTTCAGGATTTTTAAATTGAAGAGAAATATCTTTATCAATTATCATTTTTACCCTTCTTTTGGTAAACAAAGTTAAGGAAAATAGCATGGTATTTCAAAGTATAATTTCACAAAACACATCAAAGCAATGCCTATTTTATAAAACATGAGGAAAAATGACAGTCTTTCCTTTCATCTAATTTTAGTTTGTCATATTCTTTCTTCAGGTTTTCTTTTTTCTTTTTTTAAAGATATTAAAATAATTTATTTCTGTCACAAAAGGTCTTTCTGAGACACATCCTCCACTAATGGTGACATGGGACTGTCTGTTCCCAGTGTTTCTGGATGCATGAGAATGGTAGAGCAAGAGAGAGAACAAAGCCTCTTAGTATCTTCCTTTCTACTACAAACACCTTAGAGATGCGAGTCTGGCGAGAGAGGAGGGAAAACCGCGGCTGGCCTTGCATGTGCCTGACTGAGTGTGCATGCCGTTTGCTGCCCAAGTCCTTTGTTGTCCATGTGCCTTGCTGTCTGCCTTCTGTCCCCGCAGAGCTGTGCAAGGAGACATCGTGACTTCCTTCTGTGTTGCTCACTAGGAGTCAGCCAGTAGGTCCACAGACTAGTCCTCCCAGAGTTGAAGTGTGAGAGAGTAGGAGGAGGAGCCCGAGGCGCAGTCTAAGGCCTCCTAGCGGGGAAGGGCCTTGAGGTCCCTGTCCTTCTCCTAATAGGTGGAGACGCAGTCATGGCGTTGCTGTCGTGGGGGTCCCAGACAGGGGAGGAAGGAGGGCCATAGAAGGGAGGAAGACCTAGTGAACATGGAGTTTTGAAGGGGGGAACTATTTGTAGTATTTGAGTCCCCGGAGGCATGTGAAACAGCCCACAGAAGACACATTCCGAAGTCTTCAGAGGGAACCTGGGAGAGGGCAGAGGACTGCGCGGCGTAGATAGGGTGGGGCGAGGAGGGGCGCCACAACCCACAAGGCAGGCACCGACCTCACTGCGCATGTTCACGGGCGTCTTCCCGTCGTACCTTTGCCCACGTGGTGAACGCCGCGGAGCTGTGAGGGTGTGAGGGTCGCGTTCCTCCAGTCTGGACTTTTTCTGCCCTTCTGAGACGCAGCCGGTAGGTCCGCAGGCCAGTCTTCCCAGGGGTTGAAGTGTGAGTGAGTGTGGGGAGGAGCCAGCGGCCGTCCGGAGCATGGGGCAGCGTGGTCCGTGGTCTCAGAGGGCGATGGGTCTCAAGGTGATTGCTCTTCTCCTCGTGAGGTGTCACTGCTATGGGCCTTGTGGTGGTGGGGTCAGAACGAGGGAAGAAGATGGGCCGCATACTTGAGAGGGCTCAGGTAGAGATGGGGTAAGTGCTGGGGGTTCTGGGGCGGGTATCCGAGTCCCTGGAACTCTCAACAGAGGATAGATTCCAGACTCCTCCGTGGCGACCCAGGAAGGACTGGGGAAGTCATTAAGGAAGGGAACTGGGAACGCTGCAGGTTGGTGACCGCGGCCCTGAGGTCTGTAAAGCGCCCCGCAGAGGTGTCCAGTGAGGAGGGCCCAGCGCTGTGTGGCAACTTCGCAACTCCACCATAGAGGTTTGAATGAGCAGGGCTCTGCGTTCCAACGACATTTGATTTTAGGGGGGAAATGAGCCTAGCAAATGGGTGTGTGACAAAAGCCTCGATCACTGCAATTTTAATTCTCTGGCTGTATTTTCCTAAATGTCTCCGCGGACGAGAATTCAGTTGTGAAACCAAACCTCATCAGAAATATTCTGTATCTTTTGCCAGGAGCCTTAAGACATATCTAGTCAAAAAATGTCACCGTTACATGAAAAAAGTATTTAAATAGACAGTATAAGTGATCTAAGATATAGGTCCCAGAAAAGTTCAGTTCATAAGTCCTGAATTTCATTATTGATTCCAACTTCTGGACAGATTATCTGAGGATTTCTTTGATTTTCTATTGTACAGCTCTGAATTACAGCCTTGACTCCCAGAAATTTGTCTCCTAGCCTCCTCCATATTGTGAGCTTTAGGGAGATCTGTATTTTATAAATATTTGGATCTCCCACAATTCCTGACTCAGAATAGTAATAAATAATGAATGTTTATAGTATAGTTATATGATCATATTATACATCATAAAATACCCTTTCCCCCTAGGAATGAAAGGTTAGGTTTCAGTGGCAGTGAAGGTAATAGGCAACTTCCCATATAAAGTAAATAGAAACTAATTTATAAAGTGTAACAACCAGATTGTTGAGTTATCTCAATTTTTAAGTAAACATTTAGCCTTGCTTAATTCCCAGATCTAACCCTTGCTGCAACTTTGGACTTTGGGATCCTAAGGGACTATGGTATTTAAGTAGTTAATGGAGACCTTTGTGGCATACAGTTACTTTGGGTCTTCATGGCCCCAGCTGATAACCAAGGTTTGGTTGAACTACACATATGTGGGAAAAATACATAGAGCTTAAAGATTTGGCCTCAATAATCATATTTCATAAGGTAAAACTAAACTACATGTTTTATAAATGATCATGAGATACAGAGGAAAATAAAAAGTGTTTCTGACACCCATGAGAAAGTTTTCATTTCCGAATTCTCCTTCTTCAAGACAAGCAATGCCTATGGAAGTTTCTGTCATGTATCCTCTCAAACCTGTGTTCTTTGGAACATTAAATTAATATTTTATATTTCATTTCAATTTTTGTTTATATGCAGCTTAGGTTTGTTGCTAATGTTTATTTAACTTTGTATTTGGCTCAGACTGTGTATATATAGTTCTTTAAAGATAGTTCGAAAGTTGTTTAATATTTTAGATGGTAACAATGGCAATCTATCAGCACTAACTACAATTTAATAAATGGTGACAGGAAGAATATTTCAATTGTGACTTTTTATAGCCTTCCAAGTACCAGCATTGTTGGTTATGTACAGTAAATTGTTTTGATCCATGTAGGATATTTGAAATGGCCATTACACACACACACACACACACACACACACACACATACATACACATATAATGCTAAAAGACTATCTTTTAAAATTTTGTTTTGGTTTAATCTCAAGGCAAAGGGCAGAATAATCAAGGACTGACATTTGCTAAATAAAGCATCTAGCTCTTTTTAGTTTATAAAGACTATTAGGGAGGCAGGAATCCAAACTTATTTGATGAAAAGTCTTCAGTTTGAGTTGATGGGGGCTGCAATGGGCCTAAGTAGGTTGCTTTTTAAGGGCATTTTTATCTTTATAAAAGTTATATGTGAAAATAATTTTAAACTCAAATTAAGGTGTTTTGAATGACAACAGCCTCTTCCTGGACTGACACCCTCCCTCCTTTTCTACTCTTTCTGAGTAACTAGTTCCAACTTTTAAAATATTTTAATGTTTCCTGTCATTTTGTTAAATAATGGATAACTTTGGAAAATGAAGTTTCCTCTCTTTCACAGGATCACTACTGACCGTAGCACATACATGCACTTTTCCAGTGTAGTTATATGTTGGTTTTGTTCAGATCAATTATTAGGGTTTACATTAAATAACCGAGTCATTGCTATTTATAGCTGACCCATATAGCAAACTCTCATTTTTCTTTTGGATGTGATCTTTGGTTTTCCTGGAGTTAATAATTGTTTTGACTTTCATATGCTTATTTTTTGTATTTATCACCAATGCAACCATAAAATCTTCTCCAGATGTGTAAATATTCTCTCATATGTTGAAAATCATGAGAAATTCTATTGCTTTCATCTTATTGAAGATTTCTCACTTGGAGTTTTTTGCAATGCTTAAATATGTGTCCAGTGTTATTTAAGCATATTGTATATCATCATCCATTTTATCCATTACTCTGGGCCCTTAGCCCTTTTCAATTTGGAAACTCATATCTATCAGTTATGAAAATTTTCTTGAATGATTTAGTCCATATTTGGTGATATCTCTGAAACTCCTACTATCATAATCTAATATGGATTGTTTCTTTAATTATGTTTTCTATTACAGTTTCCATTTCTGTATTTTTGTGTTTTTTTTTCTTCTAAGAGATTCTTTATGTAGAATTTTGGATTTCTGCTATTGCATTTTTAATCTCCAAGAACCATTTTTTTTTTTTTTTTTTTTTCTGAACGTTCTTTTACTCTGTCGCCTAGGCTGGAGTGCATTGGCATGATCTTGGATCACTGCAACCTCCGCCTCACAGGTTCAAGCGATGCTTGTGTCTCAGTCTCCAGAGTAGCTGGGATTACAGGCCTGCGCCACCACGCCCAGCTAATTTTTGTATTTGTACTAGTAACAGGGTTTCACCATGTTGGCCAGGCCGGTCTCAAATTCCTGACCTAAGGTGATCCACCTGCCTCAGCCTCCCAAAAGTGGTAGGATTATAGGCATGAGCCACTGTGCCCGACTTGAATGTTCTTTTCTTATAGTAACATAGTCCTTACTTTTGGGGTGCAGAATACATTTAATATTATTGATAACATAAAGTTTATCATTAACTTCGGTCCAAACAATTATAGAGTTTCATAATATGAGCTTTATCTGAAAATAATTGACTAATATAGTCAAAGAACCTAGCTAATCTTTGTCCTGAAATATTTCTAATAGCGCTTGAATTGTATAATACTATTCTCAGTGTTTAGATGTGAATAGGAACACACGGGACTTTTCAGTCAAATTTTGCCTAAATTTCAAATTGAACTGATAAGTACCAAACCTTAATTTACTGAACATAGATTTCTAAACATTTATTAGCAATTTCTAATCAAGTTAGTGGATTAGCATCCTCCTGTGTTGCTTTGTCTACATTTTCTTGTGTGGCAGTACTTCTTTTGCTGATTTTTGTGAATTCTTCAACGTTTCATTCCATGGGATACAAGTGTGGTGTATTTCCCTCCCTTCTCCAGACTTCAGGAAATAACTAAAATGCAAGGTAGGCTTCATCATCACAAAGTTAGATTAGTACATTTATTGAACAGAACTGAACCTACGACGTAACGCATGCCCATTATGACATGTGAGACATGGCATGTAGACGATGCATAGATAGCCGACCCACGGAACCACTGACTACCTATAGCTAGAATTCATTTAGGATGCCTAGTATCAGAATATGCACAGAAGTACTGAATATATCAACCCATTTTCTGTGTGGCTTCTGTGAAAGCTTGTACAACTTCTTTGACAAGGAGTTCTCTTTTGAGCAGTGTCAGAAAAGTCTGGTAGGCATCACTGATACAAACACTGGGACCTCTCAGATGCAAAAGTTTCTGGTTGAAAGAGCTCAAATGGGGCTTCCATTGGATAAGATTATTCACTGCCCCTACCCAGTCTTCTTGTCCTCTTCTCCCACATGGAGCTCTTTCTCTAACTCATTATCTCTCTCACCCTATTTCTTTGCCCTTCTTCTTTTATTTCCTGTCTTCCATGAAATATTATAAACTCCACGTTCTTCACTTTATATTTGTCCTTATCTCTGAAATTTATAAATAATGCAATATGTTTTACCTAATAATGAACTAGGTGCTTTGCAGTGTGTTATCTAATTTAATCCTTGCAACAACTTTGCAAGTTAAATTATCCTCTTTTTAAGCCACCATCTGTATGTGTTTGAATGACTGTATGTATGTTTAAGACAGAGTGATTTTCATAGACTAGCGTTTATTAATAATTTGCAATGACACTTTCTAATTGGATTGAAAAAGTGTAACATCTACTGGAATATCATATGCATTTAGTGCCCAATTATTTAGATTCTATTTTAATTTGTGTTTCTCAGTATAATGGGAGTTTCATTCTTATGCAGTTTTGAGAAGTTTGTGTTAAATTGAATGTCCCAGAATGAAATAAAATCACAAAGATGACAGAATACAGTGATTTATCATTCTTTTTCTGCATATACCTCTATGAAGTAAAAAGACATTGCATCTTCTGTTTTTAGGTAGTGCTACTTACATCTTTTTTAGTAAAGAGTTGTCACCGTGAAAATCAAAAGCAGACACATCATTTAAAATCCCACAATTAAGTATATGCTTCTCAGCAGCACAGTGGCATCTTTGATAGTGTGGGTAATGTATGTTTTCTTCTCAGCTTTTGGAAGCTGCGGTAATGGAAGCCAAACTCAAACATCAAAGAAAAGAGGTTTTCCTTTGTAGGAAAACATCATTACATTTTCACACCATTAGGGTGATAGAAGTATAGCACCTCCTCTGCATGAAGTAGATGCTTTTGATTGTTTTTCTTTTTTTTAAGTAAACATCGACTAAGAAGCATGTAATGTTGATCATTACTTGTATATGTATTAGTACCACAATGCCCCAATAATGCCTATTGACTACCACCTTATTAACATTTTTAGGAAAAGGTTGGGATATTAAAGAACTCACTAATTGAAACTCACTTTAATTAATTATTAGCAGTCACTTAGGCATATCAGCATCTAATTTTCTGTCTTTTAAATGACATTCCTTTGAAAACTTGAATCTTTCCTCATGATAGCCTCATAAAAATCAGCCTTAGCAATTATTAAAGTGAGGACATGAGGCAATTTAATCTCCAACTGAAATCAGGATTAGATGCCAAGAACTGACAGGAATGCCCATTATTCTACTTTTCTCCATATTGTTAATGAACCATTTTACTTAACAAAGGGTATATATACTTTAGAAACTGAGCTTACTGAAGGAAAAGTTTTACTTGAATAAAGCTGACATTGCCAAGATGCTTATTATTTTCTTGTTCAAGGAGGGTGAATACAGGTGAACAAAATATACTTGAATATAGGTATTATTTTCATTGTTCACATAACTTTACCTTAAACAATGTACAGTACACAAGATGACACTGCTAAAATGATAGCAATGTAACAGTAATGACAAAAGCATCTCAAATCCATAAGGAGAAAGCAAAAAGCTTCATTTACTGCAGTATTTCATACATCCAAAAAGATGGCCAGATGTAGAACATAAGCTATTCTACAGGGAACAGAAACAGCAAGAGAAAAAACATGTTTCAGTGGTTAAACCATTTTCTGATTGGTTGAAAGCTACTGAGAAGTTAGCAAGGCCAAAATGGTATCCTGAGCAACTGCCATTTATTTGATTTTCGCCTACCCATATTCCTCAGATTAAATAATGGCATCCAAAAATCTTAGCAGCTACCACTTAGTTCATAGTTGCCTATTAATATTCTTCAGATAACATAATGTTAACTATAAAAACTTGGGCATATTATAAAAATAATGACATTGATTTAGTATCTTCCATTTAAGCTAAACAAGTTTTTGCTTTACTGTGGCACTGGTTTTTAAAAAATACAAAAAATTAGCCTTGATATTTATGTAAAGCAGGAAGCCATGTTCTTTTGAAAACATTCTCTTCCAGTGATGATATAAGATAATTTATTACTTTCGTGTCATTCTCCAGGTTATTTGATAGCTTGTGGTAGCAATGTTGGGGACAACGGCAGCAAAGCTTGAAAGACAGAAAATTGTAGCATTTAGTCCCGCAATAGCTATACCTCTGTCTCATTTTCAGGTGTACTTCTATCTGATTTTATTATTTATGCTACTGTTTTCTCTTTTTTTCCTGTTTATTATTCGTTTTACTGTTTGGTACAGATTGCTGCTTATTTCCTTTCCCTTCTTGTGTAGCCTTCAAATAATTAATAATTCCAGTGGTATTTGGCATAGAAAAATGAAAGTGGATTAATGAAGCATACTAGTGTCCAGAAATATATCCCAGCAAATATGAGAATTTAATATGTGATAGAGATTCAATTCAACAGGAAAATAATAGTTTATTTAACAAAGAATGTTGGCACAATTGTCTATTCATTTGGAAGAAAATAAGTTTAGAAGCATGCCTTACACCATATATGCAGACTTCAGATAGATTAAAATGTAAATTTAAACATTGAAAATCTTGGAAGTAAATATAGGTTACTTCATGTAAAGGTTAGGGATGGAGAGCTCTTATCTGATATAGGACTCAGAATCTATAAAAGAAAAGAGACATATATTCAGGTATTTATGAATTAATATCTATTGTATAAATAAATTTTCATCACAAAAGTAAATAGAAAATATAGATTTGGGAAAAAATTAAATGCAAATGACAGAAAAAGGACTAATCTTTAAAATAAACAGACCCCTTAAATAATAAGCAGAGCCCTGAATAATAAACAAAAACAACTCTATTTAAAATGTACAAAAAGATTTAACTCTGTAATTGATAGAACAAAATCCAAATGGCTGATGACATTTGTCAAGAATCTGAAGTTCACTACTTAGAAAATGCAACTTAAAGTAACAGTGAGATATTACTTTATACCCTTCAGATTGTGCCATTTAAAAAGAGCAATTACATGTACTCTGAAGGGGTTGAGTATACTGGGGGTTCTTATATATTGCTGGTGAAATGTGACTCAGAATGCAGTCTGGAACTGTCTACTAAATGTAGAGATACACATACCCTTTAATCAGCAAACTTATTACTGGGAATTGAGCCCATAGAAATAAAAGCATGAGTGCATAAGATTGATGTAAAAGAAGTTTATTGCTGGAATATTTGTGGTGGGAACAAACTGGAGACAAAGTGAATGCCCGTGAATAGAATAATGCACAAATAGATTGTTACATCCTTACAATGGAATATTGCTTTTCATTAAAAAGTGTAGATTGAATCTTGGGCAGTTAACTTGGAAAGATTTTCAAATGAGAAGAGCAGGAATACAGTAATAAGTGGGCATAATAGTTTCAATTTTAGGGAATAAACACTAACCAAAAATGTACCAAATCTCTATGTAGGTGTTAAAATTCCTACATTCTGGCTATGTAATTCACTAGCTATATGACTTTGGGGAAGATTTTATTTTTTTTTTCTATGCCTCAGTTTTCTCTTCTATAAAATAGGGGTGATGCTAGAACCTATCTTATTGGATTGTTGTATTAAAAGAGTTAATATACACAAAGCACTTTAAAACTATGCTGGTTGTACAATGCTATCAACTTAACGGTTACACGAGCTTGGATAATGTGAATGGGCAATAAGGGAGAAGAGAAAATAAAGAAAAAATCACCATGGAAAGAAAGAAATTATCAAGAGTCCTCTTTTCAAATGGTTTGTTTCTCTGGGTGCTCATGTTGGTTACCTAACCGTGTCTTTCACCAGCCTGCTCTATTCAACTGTCTGAAAGATCCTTTTGTTCTGAGCACCACTTTCAAATCTTTGTCCCCTAGTTTGCCAGAGATTGACGCATATGGGACAGTCCTGCGTAAGGATTGGAGTTGATTTCTCAGAGCAAGGATTAACTGACACTTTAACTCAAATTCATTGGATACTTACTTGATGTTTATGCCTACTTTGGTTGCACAGTTTGTTTCTTTCTGTAAACATCATTAAGTCTGCTCTTGTTCTTTTCTTTGGTCATTAGTAGGGGATTGGTGGGGAGGGGAAAGGGAATAGCTGGTTCTTCAGTCTGATGTTTCTATGTCTTTTTTCACAGAGCCTATGCTAAAGTCTGACCCATTATTTTTAGGACATAATTATCCTTGGACTTCTTGCATTTCTGTATTTTTTGTGAGCAGCAGCACTTACAGATGTCTTTCAAATTATTTTCAAGGATTTGTATAAGAAACAGCTTAAGAAGATAGTGTCTCCCTCTATAGCCAAGAGCACATTTGCTTTCCATCCAGTAAAATAAAAATAATGTCGCCTTCTGGGGCAAAGGGCAACTTTGCTTTTAGCTTGTTATAAAAGATTGGGGGTTTACTAAGTTTAGTATCCCTCAGATGTGACATAGACTCACTGTATATATAGCATGTATCTGGGCCCCTACACGTTGCCTCAAGAGACATGGAGACAGGAGAGCTGATATGAACATGAAACTCATGCTGCCTGCTGTATTGTAAATAACAAAATTCATTGCCTCTGACCCAGGAGTCTCATGTCTTCTGCCAACATCTATAAAACTGTGGCAAGCTAACTTGTCACCTTAGAAGTAGGGCAAATTCTCAGACCTTTCACTCTTTGATACCATTTACTTTAAGACGTTTTTTGCACTTTTGAGGTGAGATATTATGGGTAAAGTGCTCATATAGCCACTTTATAAGAAACAACCTTATAGACTGTAATGAGATGGAGAAAAGTATATTTTCCCAGTTTTCTCAGCAAGAGTGTGGTTTGTACTTTGAAAGAAAAACTTGAATTTTGAAAACATTTGAATTCCTGCTGTGTTGCAGGGGAAACTGATATCCCTTAGAGTGTGCTTAGTTTTCAGTAACTAAAATATTACCTGAATGCAAAATCCAAATGTCCATACCTAACTACACAGAAGACTTGGAAATGCGATCTTTGCATAGGTGAGATGTGCCCATACGTTTCTATCATTATGTAAAAATAGGAGAATGTGTGTTGGGGAAGAACTTGCAATCAAACTGGTAACTTCTGCTGTAAATTTGCCTCTGGTTTAGATTCATTAAGGAAAGCCTCTCAAAGTAAGTGGTCTCAGATGTAGTGTGGCTATTATAGTTGAAAGTCATTTTAAACTCAGGATGAGCATTAGGAAGAAAAGAAATGTATTATTTTATAGTATGGCTTACTTGACAAGATTGGGAGGTATGGCTAAATTTTGGCAAGAGATAACATTGAGTGAAGGGCAAAGAGAAATCTTGCGGAAGGACTTGAAGGTCATTGTATGTTTATTAGTGGATGCTGAAAACACTGGATCTAGTAAGTGACTTAGCAGTGAAAGACTTTAAGTAAGCACTTCCCAATATTTTTTATATCATACAAAATAATAATATTAACATGGTATTCTAGGGTGAATAGAGGAGGCAGCATGTGGCCAGTGGCAACAGGCCAGAGCATTTCAGCCCACTGTGTCCCAGCTGTCCACCCTGAAAGCATCAATCCTGCCATGTAACATTGTCCTTTATCACCTTGCCTGGGAAGCTGTACACTCTAAAGCGTGTGTAGAGATATATTCTTAGTCAAAGATACGAAGACAGAAGACAGTAGAAATAGCAGATTGGACATAAAATGACTAGGGCCATTGCTTTCCTGAATGGAAATGCATACACTCAGGTCAGGTTACCTTAGAGAATTCACCCACTCCTGGCCCTGACCTGACAAGCTTAGAAACATCATTTGTCAGCCGACCAAGAACAAATCTGCCTCAGGGGGCAGACTTGCACAGAACAAACTAAGAGATTGGTAAACAAAAACCAGAACGCCAATCTATTAATTTACATTGAGAACGGAAGGTGTTGAAAGGATCCAAAAATCGTGTTTGCTGATCAATACATTTTCTCTGTGGGAAATCTCACAAGGACAAATTATGATTAGAAGTTTGCTCAGTGAGCCTGGGATAGGACCAGGAGAATGAGTTGTATGATCTTTGGGCCTGAGTGAAGGGGTTGAGATGCTCTGTGTTTTGGGATCACTGGACCCCAGAGTATTGGAGACATACTTCAATGTCAGATGTTGAATCCTCTTTCAGAGGGGCCATCTTGACGGTCTTCATTTGTTTTTCTCTTTCTTTCTTTTTTGTAGATATTAATATGAAACTCTACTTGGACACAGTTATTCTTAGTTGCAAATGTAGTGCAGATCTACTCTCCTGAAGGCTTGTACTCTGGTCACATTGATTGTCCATGAGTCATTTCTATAAATGGATGATCTCATTCCTTTCATTTTGAATTTTTTGTGATTTGATGGCCGTGGGAAGGAAGTGGGGGAGGATACATTATTAGCAGTAGAAACTATCTTTGAGACCTAGAAAAATAATTGTTAATATATTCCCGGATGCAAAAGAAGTTACATTCAATATATAAAGACAAAACTTACAAATAAAATCAGCATTTTTTTTTTTTTTTTTTAGGAAACAGATTGTAGGCCGGGTACAGTGGCTCATGCCTATAATCCCAACACTTTGGGAGCTTAAGGTGGGCAGATCGCTTGAGTTTAGGAGTTCGAGACCAGTCTGGGCAACATGACAAAACCCTGTTTCTACAAAAAATACAAAAATTAATCAGGCATGGTGGTGCATGCCTGTATTCCCAGCTACCTGGGAAGCTGAGGCAGGAGGATCATTTGAGCCCAGGATGCAGAGGTTGCAGTGAGCTGAGATCACACCCTTGCACTCCAGCCTGGGGACAGAGTGAGACCTTGACTCAAAAACAAAAAACAAAAAACCCCATACATTTTATAATAGCAATTATGAAAGCTGTGGCATTTTTTTAGGAGAGGGCAAAATGCAAGCATTATATTTTAATCTGAAATCCCTGACATAGGTAAAAATTGGGGAGGAAAAATCTTCAGTTAAAAAAATAGTAAAAAATGAATACCCTTACATCTATGCACTAGATGTTTCTTGTTTTGCAGAGTGGTGTGGCTGCTTACTATTCACTAGCAGTATTCTTAATACAGTGAGAAATTTGGCTTTAAAGAGGTAAAACGTCTGAGGTAGAGAGACCAGGGAAGATGTCTGATGGCTAGAATAGGCAACATGGAATGTTCTTAAAATAGTAATAAGCAATTAATTGAGGAAAGAATTATGCACACTTTGTGAGACCTTAAAGTTATGAGACAGAGTGTGTACTTAACTGCTTACAGAAGAATCTTTACTTGATTTTCAGGTAACAAATTTAGCAAGTATTTATAGAGTGCTTACATTGATCAGATGCTTTTCACATTTTAATCACATTTCACCCATATGCTCTCTTTTTGAAGCTGGCTTATTATACACGTAAGGAAACTTATGTTTATAGATGTCAAATAAATTCTTCCAGTATCCAGCAATTATTTTCTGGGTCAGGCATGGTTCTGTGTGCTAGAGATACATCAATGAATAAGATAGACAAGGTCCTGATTTTCGGGAGCTTGGATTCTAGTAGACTGTACGGACAGAGCAGTGTCTCAAACACAGGACTGTCAGAAAAAATAACCCATGAGTTAAAACAATAAACCACTTTGACTCCATAGAATAATAAGCTACTTTTAAAAGACAAGGTTGAATATTTTAATTCCATCAGTTTTTTCCAGTGAAATGAAAGAACCTACATTTTCCTTTAGGAGGCAGTCAAAATGAATTGACATGAAGGAGATCTGACATATAGCACAAGGCTCTCCAAGGTTTATGGAAATCAATTCCACAAGCAGCAAAAAGTGATCCATTGCTCTGCCATGTCTTTTGGTTTCTTTTATTATGAAGTTCACTGGAGGTAGTCTTTCTTTCATGTGTAATTCATATTGAGTGTAATCCTTGTAACATTTTTTCTTTATCTCTAATGACTCTTTTTGAAAAGGGATGCACTGCAAAAAGCAGTTAGAAACTACTCATGAGTAAGGATCTGCATGCACAAATAATTCGTTTCAGTTGTATTTAGCTCAAATCCCCAAATACATCTCTCAGGTATATTAGTTCTCTTGTAATATTTTCAAGAAGTATACCACCTTAACAGAAAAATTCACCTTGAATAGTCTTTTCATCTGAGAGTAAATGATCTTGAACTAAACTTTATATTGAAATATAGGTATAGTGTGTTTATTTCTATTAAGGATTATATCTTCATGTCCCTGAAGTTCTAGATAAGGGATGCTTTTTTATTTGAAGTGGATTTTTGGTTACTATTTACTATAAAATAGAAGCAATCACATCCATGATTATATTATTTGTGAATGTTTTTATACTTCTAGATACTAAGGCATAATGGCATTTTAAAAAATATTGAACTTCAGTGTCATCTTTGTGCTGTTTAGTACATAAACAAGTTTTTGTTTACTGTATTTACCTAGAACCCAGCAATTTAGATTTTCTACACAGCACTATAGAAGCTGGTTGAAAAGTGAAAATTTCAGTTGAAACTGTATTTAGACATTACTTTTCACATGAATATTAAGTACTGATATGTAAGACGAATTATATGTATTCATCTTTTGCTGTGAAAGAATTTGACTTCCTCCAAAGAAACCCAGAATTTCCTAATGGATCTGTCTCCATAAGATAAATTTACATATGCAGTTCTGAGGTCCTCAACTCTCTGGACCGTTCTCCAAGTGTGCGTATCATGTCCCTCCAAATTAATCTCATCTTTATTTCTTCATTTCTTGATGTCCAAGATCAATAACGATTCAAAGACATCAAAACATGGTCTATACAAAGTCAATATGAAGCAAAAAGGGATTGTTTTAGCCTTCTCATTTAAATTTTATTTGAGGTTTTTGGTATATCTGTGAATGTGCATTTTTGTGGGGAGAGGATTAGTAACTCTCTTCATGTTCTCAAAAGAATTTGTAACTTCAATATGTCAGACGTCAAAATCCAGGCAAATCAATCTCTAATGGCTTTTTCTTATGCTTTCCTCAACAGTGTGTAAACTTGTGTTAAAATGAGTATCAACTGCAGCCTGTAGTGGCAATGAGGAGCTAGAGATGATGGAAACGAGAGAATGGGAGACAGAATTTGTTGTTAAGCAGTCAGTCTCAATGTGGCCAGATATTGGAACAGATCTTAGATGTTGAGAATGTATGTGGATTCTTGAGCTCTTTCAGGGATAACTACAACTGGGTTGTAGAAGCTCATCCTCTTTAGTTGAGAAAGCTGTTCACAAACAAGAACTTCCGTGTTTTCATGGTCTGGGACACTTTGAGAAGTTGTTGATACTGAAAGTGAGAAAATGATGAGTGCTCATTCAGTTCACAGGTTGATCATAATATACCATAAAAAGTAGATCCAGCCCATGTGTTGGAAAGACCATGGGCTTTGGAAGGTAAGAACCTTGGTTCAAATAACATGACATGCAGACTCAATGTCTTTTAGCTTTAATTCCGTTAAAATAATAACCACTTTGAAGATTTAAGTAAGAATTAAATAACATGATGCATGGAAAAGAACTAGTACATTTTTCAGTACCTAAAATTGTGATTTTATGTTTCTTTTTAATCCTTGCATGTTAAATTTTTAATACTTAAGGTTTAAGGTCATTTTAAAAACAAAAGACTGCTCTTTAGCTCTTAAAACTTAATTAATGTGGATAAATGAGAATTTTGGAAAAAAACAATATTCATGGGAAGTCTGCAATGACCACAGTGCCCTGCACAGTGTAGTATTAAAATTAATCAATTTCCATCTGTCTTTATTTGGCCATACCACTAGATCAGGCACCACGTATTATATCCAAAGAGTGTCTCCTGCTGCTGCTGCACTGTCTGCTGGTTTTATTGCTTGCCTTAGAGATAATACTTCCTTTGGAAATGAGAATGAATTAGTTGGAAAATGATCTACTTATAGCTGATTCTCAAGGACAAGCTTATCTGATAATCAAATGTGTTTGAGTTGCTTGAACCTATCGAGAGAAAAAAAATTAATATACCCATCACCTTATAAAGGTAAACATTTATCTTATTAAGGAATTTGCCAAATAATAATTATTAACAACTTCAAAAAGATACATAGTGTTTAATGTCTCTTTTAGCACCTAAAGCATCCTGCTAACTTACATGAGAATTTATTCATTCACTCACTCATTTAACATTTATTGAGTGCCTACTGGGTGCAAGTCATTACTCTCTCTTCTTAGTATTTTGGGGCAATATTTGGAAGACTCTAAATTGGAATATTGATAACTAAAGCTTTGTGTGTGTGTGTGTGTGTGTGTGTGTGTGTTTGTTTTCAACTCAACCAACTGATTTACATTCAATCAATTCAATGTATTGAACTGAACAGGCAAATTGCTAGATGTTGTAGACGTAGCTGGCAAATGAGATGGCAGCTCTTTCTTCATGGAGTACTTAGTAAGAAAAAGAAAATCAAAATACAATACTGTATATTAATTGTAAAATATGTGTGCAAATAGACAAACTTGAAAAATGGAAGCTTTATGCTAAAATGGCAGAAATTAAGAGTATTATCTTAATTTCAAAATTTGACAATGATGGTGTCATGGGCTAAATTGCATTACCTCAAATTCATATATTGAAATTATAACCTCTTGAACCTCAGAATGTGACCTTATTAGAGATAGGATGTTTAAAGTTTAATTAAGTTAAAATAAGGTGAGTAGGGTGGGCCCTAATCCAATATGACTGGTATCTTTATAAAAAGAGGAAATGCGGACACACAGAAGGAAGACCGTGTGAAGACACAAGGGGAAGACCGCCATCTTAAAAACTAAGGAAAGAGGCCTCAGAAGAAACCAACTCTGCCAAAAACTCTTATCTTGGACTTATGGCCCCTAGAACTGTGGAAAATAAATTTTTGTTGTTTAAGCTACCCAGTCTATAGTAGTTTGTTATGGCAGCCCTAGCAAACTAATCCAGATGGTATAACGAATGGTATGAAAAAAAAATCTTGACAAAAATCCTCACATTATCAGGTGTCAGCAGCTCTGGTTTCATCACTAATTCTCACACTTGCTCTGTGTCCTGCAAGTCACCTAGCTTTGATTAAAATCAATTTATTCTTTTATAAATCCCTAAGAGTATCCTTTCCATTTTTGTTATCTGATGGTTGTAAGGATTAAATGAAATTCTGATTTGAAAAGTCATTGATAACCATTAAGAACCATGTAAAGATGAGAGATATCCACTTGGTAAAAGATAGTCTCTTTGAATTTCACACAAATGTGCACTCAGTATGCCCAAGTCAGTAATTTTATGGATTAACAGTTTTCAGGAAAGCCGAGGGTCATTAGTAGGCTAATAAACATTATTTTTGTATCTTAGAATAAAAAGGCACTCCAATTATTCAGTTTTGATTTTTTAAAATTTATTCAATTTTGATTTTTCTGTTCATGAAATTTTTATGTCTGGACAGTGATAATAATATAACTTCAGGAAGGGAACTGTATTAGTCCGTTTTCATACTGCTATAAAGAACTGCTTGAGACCGGGCTGACTTTATAAAGGAAGGGGTTTTTCTTGATTTGCAGTTCAACATGGCTAGGGAGGCCTCAGGAAACTTACAATCATGGTGGAAGGTGAAGGGGAAGCAAGGCATCTTTTTCACAAAGTGGCAGGAGTAAGAAGTGCTGAGCAAAGGGGAAAGAGGCCATTATAAAACTGTCAGATCTAATGAGGTCTCATTCACTATCATTCACTATCATGAGAACAGCATGGGGAAACCTCTCCTGTGATTCAATTACCTGCACCCAGTTTCCCCCTTGATACATGGGGATTATGGGGATTACAACTCAAGATGAGATTTGGGTGAGGTCACAAAGCCTAACCATATCGGAAACCATATTATTCAAGAGAAGTTCTCTTGTTCACATCAACCATCTCTATATGCTAGCCTGTTGGAATTTAAAAATTCCAGGCAGAATGGAGCTTTTTGTTTTTTAAAAAAGAAAAAAAATCTATTACATCATCACAAGGTAAAGACAACTTTAATTTGGATTTTACTTCCTCTACAAATATGAAATACAAAGGACATGTACAATAAGTTTTATGAAAAGCAAGAAGAGCGAGAACTGTAGAACTTCCTGGAAGTGTTAAGTCAGTTGATTGAAATGATAAAGGAAAAAGAAGCACAGGGCAAACTAAAATGATGCCTCAGTTGTAGTTCAGGGAGAAATGACCTAGGGCAAAATGAACATGATTTGAATGCTCACTCCAAATCAGAGTTAGTAACCGGATCACTTTCTTTGTACATATTTTTCTCTTAATCTTATATTTTCTCTTTTATTCCTCCTCTGGTACCCCTGCACTTTTATTTGAGAACTCTGCAGTTGACCTTCATGACTTCATTTTTCAATTCACATGCAACTATCACAAATTGAAAGACTAGCATCTGAACTCTAGTTCACAGAGAAGGAATTTTTTACTTTGATAATTCAAATAGAACTGACTGTTAGCCAATGAAAGAGAGATTTCATCCCTACAAGCAAGTCAGGTGGACCCAGAAAGTGACTTTTCAAAAAAACTGGGTAAGCAAACATACCTTGCTGCTATTAGTGTTTCACAAACTAAACACTAGTATCTCTATAGATTAAGTGACCTGCTAGTGACTTGCAATTTACTTAATAAAATATGTTAGATAAAATCAGGAAATCAAGAAATCATTCAAGACAGAAAAATGCAAGTCTAATGCAAAGTAAATGTATTATATCAGGTATCAACAAGAATATATCTTAAAAGGATAAAGTTGACTGGCAAAAGCAAGTTATAAAACGATATATATGATGTGATTGTATGTATTTATTTTTTAGAGACAGGGTATCTCTCTGTTGCCCAGGCTAGAATGCAGTGGTTCGGTCATAGTTCACTGCAGCTTTGAACCCCTTGGCTCAAGTAATTCTCCCACCTCAGCCTCCTGAGTAGCTAGGACTACAGGTGCATACGACCATACTGGACTATTTAAAAAAAATTTTTTTTGAGGTCTTGTTTTGGTGCTCTGGCTTGTTTCAAACTTCTGGCCTCAAGCAGTCTGCCCACCTTGGCCTCTCAAAGTGCTGGGATTATAAGCATGAGCCACCAAGGCCATACTGAAAATATTTAAAAATACATAAAAATATTTTAAAATATTACATATACATTTGTGATAAAAGTATAATAGTATGTATGAAAATGATAACACAATTATTAGGGTAGTGATTACTTCAAGGGAGAAAAAGTTGAGGGTAAGTGGGACTTTACAACTTTTTTACATGAATATTAATATTTTATTGAGAATTAAAAATGTTCTAAAGTTATTAAGCTCAGAGGTAGTAATGACCTCTACCAATAAACTTTATAGTCAAAGACAATTTGTGCATTTTAATAAATTCCTAATTATGGCATAAAAATCATCAAGACTTGTAAAATCAAATATAAAACATCTATAAAGGTTAAAATATGATGGGATGGTTTGTGACCAGTACAGCACAATGTCTGCTTGTTGGTGATAGAGTGCAAATTCTCCTGTAATGAAGCTATACTCTTTTCCTCAAACTTATATTACAAACTTTTGGTGCTCTTTAACCAATTTGGCTGCCATCATTTCCACTCTTGTCTCTAAAGTCAGGAAGTAGAGTAAGTCACCAAGTAGAGAAAGAATTTAACGTCTCAAAGAGCAACTTGTCTTGTTGCAATAAGATGATATGTTATGCTCATTCTAGATGTCTTAAGAAAAGATATTTCAATCAAGCACCAGATATTTCGACTTTGCAAAGGCAGAGCCTCTGTTCTGATTCCATTTTTAGAAAGAAATACAATTCAAATGGAAATTGCTTCTGGAGAAGAAAACAACATTGATTTTTAACCCATTTCAGGAAAGTAAACGTTACAGAAGAGACTTTTAACATTTCAACTACATTCTACATGTGATAATTTAAGCTAAGTCAATACTTACAGTTACATGCAGATGCAACCTTTGTCTAAAATACTTACCCATCATTAGGATTCATTTGTTTTTTAAAAGAGCTATCTGAAGCAAGTATGGCAGCATATTGTCATCTGTGATATCTAGACAGTATTTTCATAGATGTCTTTTTCATTATTTTATGAATGTTTGGAATATTTTGAAATTAAAACTAGAATCTCTCTGTAACTTGTGTATTTTATGGTGCAGTTTTCAATATACATCCTTTAATATATAGGTTTGTTTTCAAAAAGGCCAAAGTAACACCCAAATACAGAGAATGTCATCTGTACATTTAGGTAGAGTATTTGTAAATGATATGCATTGCTATTAAGTGAAGTGACAAAGTATAGCAGAAACGATATGAACATGGTCAGATATAGTAAGTTCCTCTTCAGAGGTTTAATGTCTGACTTCCTTGTTCTTTGTTCTTGAGATCAACTACCTTGTCCCTTCTCCTAAGCCACTTGCTCTGTAAACAACTTCTCCCACCAGTCCCAATCTGTAATTCACATCTTTTCCTTATTGGGAAAGAGTCCTCTTTTACTCCTCTTTTACACATTCTGTAAACTGCCCCGCCCACTGAAACTACCCTTTCCACCTTTACTGCACCCTGACATGCCCAAACATGCATTGTACTGGGTAACAGACAGCCTCTCTCTTCCCACCTAATTAGTCATATTCAGTTTTTAAACAGTTGCCAGTAGGGTCAGTTTAGATTTTGCGGTCTGACTCCAGCAAATGGGGACAGGACACAGAAACAAGGACTAACTGCATTAGGGATAAAAACCTTTTCCCTCCTTTGTTCAGTGTGCTCTCTCATTGGCCAGAAGTGTGAATGGCACCCTTCTGCAGAAGTAAATTTGCCTTGCTGAGAAATCCCTTGTTTGAGTGCTAGTTTTCCTTGTGACTCTGAGCTCTTGTTTCTAACAACATGAGCCTTAGAATGTGATGAACCTAGGATTGAGTTCCAACTCCAACATTTAATAGCTTGAGAAAGTGGTTTAACTTCTTTAAGCTTCAGTAAAGTGGGAACAAAGTGACCCTACCCCATTGGGTTGTTGAGAGAACTAAATATAATAATATGGCTTAAATGCTCAAAAAAGTGACCGATAGAGTGACTATTTAATAACTGGTAACTATCAGTCTATCATTGTCATGGAATTTTTGCTTGTATTTATACATTTTTGGAAGGACATTCAATTTTTATAGTTAATATTTTGTTTTTGATAAAATAGCAACATAGGAAGTTAATAGATGGTCAGGTCTTAATAAGCCCTTCACCAAAGGTGGTTACTGGCCTATGTATTCCTTCACCAAAGGTGGTTACTGGCCTATGTATTTATGTGACCCTTCTTGCTTCATACCTACTTCTATATTGTCAAAAAAATTGCTCTCTTCCTGATTTTTCAGGGAAGATGTAGCATTCTCCGGAGTGTGTAGGAGCATGGCAATATAAAAATAATTCCTCAGTTGTTACCAGCTATTCTGCACTGTTTCCATTACAGAGTATCTCCATGGGTGATTAGAAGTTTATGAATACAAATCTCAGTAACAGTAGTCATCAAGCTTGAGGGAATGTTTAACATCTTTGTTTTAAAAGAATTCCAGAGAGGTCAGTTGATTTGATCAATGTCACAAAATGAGTTACAGGTGAAGCTAGCTGTAGAATTAGAGCTTCTTAACACTTTATTTTTTCTTTTTTTGTATTAGGCTTTAAAAACAAGTATGTGTAAAAATAAGATTGTATATAAAAAATGTGAATTATGGGCCATTACAACGTCCTTTGTGAGAAATGTGAATTTCAAGGAAATAAAAGAATGGCTAGGTGCTAGCACTGATTCTAGGCTTTTGTGTGATTTTGTAGGTAAAGAAATGGGACATTGGGAGGCCAAGGTGGGCAGGTCACCTGAGGTCAGGAGTTCAAGACCAACCTGACCAACATGGAGAACCCATGTCTCTACTAAAAAAATAACAAAATTAGCCAGGTATGGTGGTGCATGCCTTTAACCTCAGCTACTTTGGAGGCTGAGGCAGGAGAATCACTTGAATCCAGGAGGTGGAAGTTGCGGTGAACTGAGATCGTGCCATTGCACTTCACCCTGGGTGTCAAGAGCGAAACTCTTATCACAAAAAAAAAAAAAAAAAAAAAAAAAAAAAAGGGACAAATTAGTATGAATGGGAATCTAAAAAAATAATAGTGATTTTGTGGAGTGATGTTTTTTGCATGAGTTGATTTTAATTCTTAGTTAGAGTTCCTTATAAAGACAGTCCCCAAAACCTCAAGAGCTGTTGGTGGCCATTTTTCCACTGTGTGGAGAAAACTAATCTACTTCAAGAGAAAAGAAAGAAGCCACAGTAGAGGGAGAGCTGAGAGAAGCAGACTGAATCCTAATGATACTTAAGCCTCTCTGGTTCCAGCAATTTCTGGAGTCCAACCTCAACCCTGTCCTTTTCATGACTTAGTTTTGCTGTGAAATACTCTAGTGCCCTTTAAAAAATTTCCTTTCTGGCTTAAGGTAGTTTGCTTTGGCTTCAGTAGCTTGTGCCCCAAATAATTCTCATAAATACAGCTTATATAATGTTATATTTTTAACAAAATACTTTGTCTTTTTAATTTACTCAGCTATTACAGATGGAGGAGACATGTGAGTTCACTAAGAGCTTACTCATCGTGTTCTCCTAGGCAAATAAAACTGTAGGCAATAGGGAAGGATCTTATTGTCAAGAAAGGCATCTGTTGGTGGGATGGCAGTGAGGACTTGATCAGGTTGGCTTGATCCACAAGTGTGCAGCCAATCACTGTATTTTGGTTCCCAAACTTTCAGAAGTTATTTGCTGGACTGAACTAATCTCTGTGTTAGAATAAGCAAAAGAGTTGGAATTCTACTCCAGACACTCTGTTGACCTGAAAATGAGGTGTGATGTGACAAATTTAGTATAAACTATTTCACACAGGATTGACTCAGAGGAGCAGATGGCTTTGAGAAAGAACTGTGTGTCATCCAACCAGTATATTCACTGTTTAGCAGAATTGGCAATGGGCTGTTAAACAAAGAGATACATTCTGTTAACAAAGCGTTCTTTGTGGCCTCTTTCTGTCTTTCAGACATTCAAAGTTGATGCCTGTATGTCTGATGTTTCTAATAACTACCTGGCCTTTGTTTGTTGTTTGGAGTATAACTGAAAATATTTTTTTTCATAGAAAAACTTGCTGAATATTTTTCTTTGGGAGCAAGAGAGGTCTTTGTATTCCACTTCAAGCAGTGGAGAATAGTAATGTAAATATCGGCTGAACAGATTTGCTTGATTTAAGTACTAATACTTTCATTTGTGCAATACCAACTGTGTTACAGTATTTGTAGTCTCATTAAAAATGGACCACGTTGGTGGTGATGTATGGTAATACACATATACCAAGGTGGAACATGTATGACCTAAGAAGATTTTTTAAAAAATTAATCTTTGTGAGACTTTGCCTTAAAATTCATCTTCTTTAGACTTTGATTCTGCTTCTGACAGATAAGAAACAAAGTCATATTCCCTTAAAAGGCAATTTCCTGGATACCTATTGGCCTATTGGTAAAATGTATTTGCATCTTTGGAATAAAGGTACTGAATAGTGACACGGTGTTATTTATTAACTATTGGCTAGTATGAATTCATCAATTTGCTTATGTATGTAGGTCTGAGCAGATTAGTGTAGAGGAAAGTATATCAGTGCCTGCTCTTCTTTGCTCAGATTTTTTTTATTGCCAGTATAATTAATTTGCAGTGAGGGGTATAATCTGTAATTTAGATGCTGTATCTGGGAAGGCAATGCTTTGTATCTGTGGTACCAAATGTATCTGCTAAACATATGATCACTGCCACCAAGACTTAGAATAAAATGGCAAACTGAAAATAGCAATGGGGATTATATGTTTATAATGTATTTCTTTACTCTTCTATATTTCTGCAATTGAAATGTTTGCCCATCACAACAGTCATCAACAGATACACCAAATTAATCTAATGGTAATAGAGTTCAGAACATGCTAATGTACTCCTAGGGGTGTGGAGAGAATAAAGTAAATAGGACAGCCTTTTCTCTTTATACTCATTTGAATTTTCCTTCTAATGGCTCTAACCTTGAAATTCTTTTCATGAGACATTTTGATGAGACTTTGTAGAATGGCAGAGATGTACTTAGCCTGTGGGTCAGACTGACCTGTTATCATCATGCAAATCACTTAGCCTCTGTGCCTCAGTTTCCAACCCTGTGAAATGTAGATTAAAATACATACCTTGCAGTGGTTTTGTAAAGATAGAATGATCGTAATATTTGTGAAGCACTTAAAATAATGACAGCATATAGAAGTGCTACATGAAAGGCAGTTCTGATGATTATGATGGAAATAATAAGGCGATGATGGAAGATAATCTTATTATTTTCCCAAGAAAGTGAAGAGGGCAGCTTAAAATACTTCCACATTTACTTATTTGCAAAAAGAAATCTAACCACTTGGTCTTAATTTTTACTTATCCATCTGATGTGAGGTTGCTGTCTTACCATCATAAGACTTTTTGTGAGGTTCTGAAATTCAGTGTATTAAAAACTTCGTGATCATATGAATTTGATATGAATTTGTCTGAATTACAAATAAGAGGATTTGTAGGATTTGAGAGATATGACTAAAAGTAAGGGCATCTATTCTTTTTTGTTTTCTCCAGGTCTTGCCTCCCTGTGCAGAAGCAAGGGGATCAGAAACCCCCTTTTTACTACCTACCCCCTGGTTTAGCTAAATGAATGCTCTCATCTGGGGCCACAGTCAGGAGCAAGAGATATAAGCAAAGGATTCGTTTGTACTTAGTTGCACCATCAGAGATGTCAAGTGGTAGAAATGTCCTGAAGGGACAGTGTGAAGTATCCATAGCACTGGACAAGATGACCAGCAGGGGAGACAGTAACTGAATCTCCTTGCTCCCTGCCCGTGGCTTTTACCTACAGTCTAGTTGTCCGTGGTGCCTGGCCAATTTCGGGACCTGGTTCACTAATCTCTCTATTGATTCTGAGAGCTACTTGATATCCTTCAAGAAAATCCTTTAAAAACTAACACAGAGTGATGTTCTTTTATTTACATGTAATATATTTTAAAATATACTCAGTATAATTTATGCATTTAAATAAGTGGTATCTTTTAAGATGACCTATTTAGGAAGTACTTCTTTGAATTACCTTTTTGAGTTCTGTAATGATATATGCTCTATTACCTTGTGACCAGAATTGGTTCTTAACGATTTTGGATACTTAAAAAAAATGAATCCAAATGTATTTGGAAAAAAAAAAAAAAAACAACTAAGTAAGAATGTTGAATAGAATATGCTATTGGCTCTAATAGGAATTCCAAACAAGAATTTTCAAACTCTTTTGGTACTGGCTACATTGTCAAAATAAGCATAGAGCTTCTTCAAGTTCCTACTTTTGAAGGCGACATTGTTTGTATGCTTTAATTCTGACACCCACACACACACTATATTCTTCTCCCAAACAAGATAGGGTATATAACTTTTCTTGCTTGAATTCTAAAAAAAGTTTGTTATTTCAAAAGTGACTAGAGAATCAAACCTAATGTATTTCCTTAAAGAATAACTCAAGTAATTGGGAAAAATTAATGATCATGTTCATATCCAGTTTATATCCAATTACTTTTGCTACTACAGGGTTTTATTTTTATTTATTTTTTTAAATTATACTTTAAGTTCTGAGATACATGTGCAGAGCGTGTGGGTTTGTTACATAGGTATACACGTGCCATGGTGGTTTGCTGCACCTATCAACCCATCATCTACATTAGGTATTTTTCCTAATGCTATCCCTCCCCCAGACCCCCCATCCACCGGCAGGCCCCAGTGTGTGATGTTTCTCTCCCTGTGTCCATGTGTCCTCATTGTTCAACTCCCACTTGAGTGAGAACATGCAGCGTTTGGTTTTCTGTTCCTGTGTTGCTTTGCTGAGAATGATGGTTTCCAGCTTCGTCCATGTCCCTCAAAAGGACATGAATTCATCCTTTTTGATGGCTGCATAGTATTCCATAGTGTATATGTGCCACATTTTCTTTATGCAGTCTATCGCTGATGGGCATTTGGGCTAGTTCCAAGTCTTTGCTATAGTGAATAGCGCTGGAGTAAACATACTTGTGCATGTGTCTTTATAGCAGCATGATTTATAATCCTTTGGGTATATACCCAGTAATGGGATTGCTGGGTCAAATGGTATTTCTGGTTCTAGATCCTTGAGGAATCGCCACACTGTCTTCCACAATGTTTGAACTAGTTTATAGTCCCACCAACAGTGTGAAAGTGTTCCTATTTCTCCACATCCTCTCCTGTTGTTTCCTGACTTTATAATGATCACCATTCTAACTGGCATGAGATGGTATCTCATTGTGGTTTTAATTTGCATTTCTCTGATGGCCAGTGATGATGAGCATTTTTTCATGTGTCTGTTGGCTGCATAAATGTCTTCTTTTGAGAAATGTCTGTTCATATCCTTCACCCACTTTTTGATGGGGTTGTTTGATCTTTTTCTTGTAAATTTGTTCACATTCTTTGTAGATTCTGGATATTAGCCCTTTGTCAGATGGGTAGATTGCAAAAATTTTCTCCCATTCTGTAGGTTTATTGTTCACTCTGAGGGTGGTTTCTTTTGCTGTGCAGAAGCTCTTTAGTTTAATTAGATCCCATTTGTCAATTTTGGCTTTTGTTGCCATTGCTTTTGGTGTTTTAGTCATGAAGTCCTTGCCCATGCCTATGTCCTGAATGGTATTCCCTAGGTTTTCTTCTAGGGTTTTTATGGTTTTAGGTGTAACATTTAAGTCTTTAATCCATCTTGAATTAGTTTTTGTATAAGGTGTAAGGAAGGGAACGAGTTTCAGCTTTCTACATATGGCTAGCCAGTTTTCCCAGCACAATTCATTAAATAGGAAATTTTTTCTCCATTACTTGTTTTTGTCAGATTTGTCAAAGATCAGATGGTTGTAGATGTGTGGTATTATTTCTGAGGGCTCTGTTCTGTTTCATTGGTCTATATCTCTGTTTTGGTACCAGTACCATGCTGTTTTGGTTACTGTAGACTTGTAGTATAGTTTGAAGTCAGGTAGCATGATGCCTCCAGCTTTGTTCTTTTAGCTTAGGATTGTCTTGGCAATGCAGGCTCTTTTTTGGTTCCATATGAACTTTAAAGTAGTTTTTTCCAATTCTGTGAAGAAAGTCATTGGTAGCGTGATGGCGATGGCATTGAATCTATAAATTACCTTGGGCAGTATGCCATTTTCACGATATTGATTCTTCCTATCCATGAGCATGGAGTGTTCTTCCATTTGTGTCCTCTTTCATTTTGTTGAGCAGTGGTTTGTAGTTCTCCTTGAAGAGGTCCTTCATGTCCCTTGTAAGTTGGATTCCTAGGTATTTTATTCTCTTTGAAGCAATTGTGAATGGGAGTTCACTCATGATTTGGCTCTCTGTTTGTCTGTTATTGTTGTATAGGAATGCTTGTGATTTTTGCACATTGATTTTGTATCCTGAGACTTTGCTGAAGTTGCTTATCAGCTTAAGGAGATTTTGGGCTGAGACGATGGGGTTTTCTAAATATACAATCATGTCATCTGCAAACAGGGACAATTTGACTTCCTCTTTTCCTGATTGAATACCCTTTATTTCTTTCTCCTGCCTGATTGCCCTGGCCAGAATTTCCAACACTATGTTGAATAGGAGTGGTGAGAGAGGGCATTCCTGTCTTGTGCCCCTTTTCAAAGGGAATGCTTCATTCCCTTTGCTCATTCCATATGATATTGGCTGTGGGTTTGTCATAAATAGCTCTTAGTATTTTGAGATACAGCCCATCAATACCAAGTTTATTGAGGGTTTTTAGCATGAAGCGCTGTTTAATTTTGTCGAAGGCCTTTTCTGCATCTATTGAGATAATCATGTGATTTTTGTCATTGGTTCTGTTTATATGATGGATTACATTTATTGATTTGTGTGTGTTGAACCAGCCTTGCATCCCAGGGATGAAGCCAATTTGATCGTGGTGGATAAGCTTTTTGATGTTCTGCTGGATTCAGTTTGCCAGTATTTTATAGAGGATTTTTGCATCGATGTTCATCAGGGATAGTGGTCTAAACTTCTCTTTTTTTGTTGTGTCTCTGCCAGGCTTTGGTATCAGGATAATGCTGGCCTCCTAAAATGAGTTAGGGAGGATTCTCTCTTATTCTATTGATTGAAATAGATTCAGAAGGAATGGTACAAGCTCCTCTTTGTACCTCTGGTAGAATTTGGCTGCGAATCCGTCTGGTCCTGGACTTCTTTTGGTTGATAGACTATTAGTTATTGCCTCAATTTCAGGGCCTGTTATTGGTCTATTTAGGGATTCAACTTCTTCCTGGTTTAGTCTTGGGAGAGTGTATGTGTCCAGGAATTTATCCATTTCTTCTAGATTTTCTAGTTTATTTGCATAGAGGTGTTTATAGTATTCTCTGATGGTAGTTTGTATTTCTGTAGGATCAGTAGTGATATCCCCTTTATCATTTTTTATTGCATCTATTTGATTCCTCTCTCTTCTTTATTAGTCTTGCTGGTGGTCTATCGATTTTGTTGATCTTTTCAAAACACCAGCTCCTGGATTCATTGATTTTTTGAAGGGTTTTTTGTGTCTCTCTCTCCTTGAGTTCTGCTCTGATCTTAGTTATTTCTTGCCTTCTGCTAGCTTTTGAATGTGTTTGCTCTTGCTTCTCTAGTCCTTTTAATTGTGATGTTAGGGTGTCGATTTAGATCTTTCCTGCTTTCTCTTGTGGGCATTTAGTGCTACAAATTTCCCTCTACAGAGTGTTTTAAATGCGTCCCAGAGATTCTAGTATGTTGTGTCTTTGTTCTCATTGGTTTCAAAGAACATCTTTATTTCTGCCTTCATTTTGTTATTTACCCAGTAATTCAGGAGCAGGTTGCTCAGTTTCCATGTAGTAGTGAGGTTTTGAGTGAGTTTCTTAATCCTGAGTTCTAATTTGATTGCACCGTAGTCTTAGAGATAGTTTGTTTTAATTTCTGTTATTTCACATTTGCTGAGGAATGCTTTACTTCCAACTATGTGGTCAATTTTGGAATAATTTTGATGTGGTGCTGAGAAGAATGTATATTCTGTTGATTTGGGGTGGAGAGTTCTGTAGATGTCTATTAGGTCCACTTGGTGCAGAGCTGAATTCAAATCCTGAATATCCTTGTTAACTTTCCGTCTTTTTGATCTGTCTGATATTGACAGTGGGGTGTTAAAATCTGCCATTAATATTGTGTAGGAGTCCAAGTCTCTTTGTAGGTCTCTAAGGACTTGCTTTATGAATCTGGGTGCTGCTGTATTGGGTGCATATATATTTAGGATAGTTAGCTCTTCTTGTTGAAGTGATCCCTTTACCATTATGTAATGGCCTTCTTTGTCTCTTTTGATCTTTGTTGATTTAAAGTCTGTTTTATCAGAGACTAGGATTGCAACCCGTGCTTTTTTTTTTTTTTTCCGTTTTCTTGGTAGATTTTCCTCCATCCCTTTATTTTGAGCCTATGTGTGTCTCTACATGTGGAATGGGTCTCCTGAATACAACACAGTGATGGGTCTTGACTCTTTATCCAGTTTTCTAGTGTGTGTCTTTTAATTGGGGCATTTAGTCCATTTGCATTTAAGGTTAATATTGTTATGTGTGAATTTGATCCTGTCATTATGACATTAGCTGGTTATTTTGCTCATTAGTTGATGCAGTTTCTTCCTAGCATCGATGGTCTTTAAAATTTGGCATGTTTTTGCAGTGGCTGGTACTGGTTGTTCCTTTCCATGTTTAGTGTTTCCTTCAGGCACTCTTGTAAGGCAGGCCTGGTGGTGACAGAATCTCTCAGCATTTGCTTGTCTGTAAAAGATTTTATTTCTCCTTCACTTATGAAGCTTAGTTTGGCTGGATATGAAATTCTGGGTTGAAAATTCTTTTCTTTAAGAATGTTGAATATTGGCCTCCACTCTCTTCTGGCTTGTAGAGTTTCTGCTGAGAGATCTGCTCTTAGTCTGATGGGCTTCCCTTTGTGGGTAACCCGACCTTTCTCTCTGGCTGCCTTTAACATTTTTCCTTCATTTCAACCTTGGTGAATCTGACAATTATGTGTCTTGTGGTTGCTCTTCTTGAGTAGTAACTTTGTGGCATTCTCTGTATTTTCTGAATTGGAATGTTTTCCTTCCTTGCTAGGTTGGGGAAGTTTTCCTGGATAATATCCTGAAGAGTGTTTTCCAACTTGGTTCCATTCTTCCCATCACTTTCAGGTACACCAATCAGATGTAGATTTGGTCTTTTCATGTAGTCCCATATTTCTTGGAGGCTTTGTTCATTTCTGGTTACTCTGTTTTCTCTAAACTTCTCACTTAATTTCATTCGTTTGATCTTTAATCACTAATACCCTTTTTTCCACTTGATCGAATTGGCTACTGAAGCTTGTGCATGCGTCATGTAATTCTCATTCCATGGTTTTCAGCTCCATCAGGTCATTTAATGTCTTCTCTATGCTGCTTATTCTAGTTAGCCATTCGTCTAATCTTTTTTCAAGGTTGTTATCTTCTTTGTGATGGGTTCAAACATCCTCCTTTAGCTCAGAGAAATTTGTTATTACCGATCTTCTGAAGCCTACTTCTGTCAACTTGTCAAAATCCTTCTCCATCCTGCTCTGTTCCATTGTTGGTGAGGAGCTGCGTTCTTTTGGAGTAGAGGCACTCTGATTTTTAAAACTTTCAGCTTTTCTGCTCTGGTTTCTCCCTATCTTTGTTGTTTTATCTACCTTTGGTCTTTGATGATGGTGATCTACAGATGGGGTTTTACTGTGGATGTCCTTTTAGTTGATGTTGATGCTATTCCTTTCTGTTTGTTAGTTTTCCTTCTTTTTTTTTTCTTTTTTTGAGACGGAGCTTGCTGTGTCCCCCAGGCTGGAGTGCAGTGGCGCGATCTCGGCTCACTGCAGTCTCCGTCTCCTGGGTTCACGCCATTCTCTTGCCTCAGCCTCCCGAGTAGCTGGGACTACAGGCGCCCGCCACCGCACCCGGCTAATTTTTTGTATTTTTAGTAGAGACGGGGTTTCACCATGGTCTCGATCTCCTGACCTTGTGATCCGCCCGCCTCGGCCTCCCAAAGTGCTGGGATTACAGGCGTGAGCCACTGCGCCCGGCTGTTAGTTTTCCTTCTAACAGTCAGGACCCTCAGCTGCAGGTCTGTTGGAGTTTGCTGGAGGTCCACTCCAGTCCCTGTTTGCCTGGGTATCACCAGCGGAGGGTGCAGAACAGCAAATATTGCAGAATAGCAAATGCTGCCTCATCCTTCCTCTGGAAGCTTTGTCTCAGAGGGGCACCTGACTGAATGAGGTGTCAGTCGGCCCCTACTGGGCGTTGTCTCCCAGTTAGGCTATTTGGGGGTCAGGGACCCAGTTGAGGAGGCAATTTGTGTGTTCTCAGAGCTCAGACTCCGTGCTGGGAGAACCACTACTCCCTTTCAAAGCTGTCAGACAGGGACATTTAAGTCTGCAGAAGTTTCTGCTGCCTTTTGTTCACCTATGCCCTGTCCCCAGAGGTGGAGTCTACAGAGGCAGGCAGGCCTAATTGAGCTACAGTGGGCTCCACCCAGTTCGAGCTTCCTGGCTGCTTTGTTTACCAACTCAAGCCCCAGTAATGTCAGATGCCCCTCCCCCAGCCTCGCTGCTGCCTTGCAGTTTGATCTCGGACTGCTATGCTAGCAGTGAGCAAGGCTCTGTGGGCATGGGACCCTCTGAGCCAGGCACAGGGTATAATTTCCTGTTTGCTAAGACTGTTGGAAAAGCGCGATATTAAGGTGGGAGTGTCCCGATTTTCCATGTACTGTCTGTCATGGCTTCCCTTAGCTAGGAAAGGGAATTCCCTGACCCCTTGCACTTCCCAGGTGAGACAATGCCCGCCCTGCTTCAGCTCACACTCAGTGGGCTGCACCCACTGTCCAACAAATCCCAGTGAGATGAACCTGGTAAAACTCAGTTGGAAATGCAGAAATCACCCATCTTCTGTGTCGCTCACACCGGGAGCTGCAGACTGGAGCTGTTCCTATTCGGCCATCTTGGAAGCCGAGCTGACTCTTCAGTTTAATTAGATCCCATTTGTCAATATTGGCTTTTGTTGCCATTGCTTTTGGTGTTTTAGTCATGAAGTCTTTGCCCATGCCTGTGTTCCTGAATGGTATTGCCTAGGTTTTCTTCTAGGGTTTTTATAGCTTTAGGTCTTACATTTAAGTCTTTAATCCATCTTGAATTAATTTTTGTATAAGGTGTAAGGAAGGGGTCCAGTTTCAGTTTTCTGCATATGGCTAGCCAGTTTTCCCAACACCATTTATTAAATAGAGAATCCTTTCCCTATTGCTTGTTTTTGTCAGGTTTGTCAAAGATCAGATGGTTGTAGATGTGTGGTATTATTTCTGAGGCCTCTGTTCTGTTCCATTGGTCTATATATCTGTTTTGGTAGCAGTACCATGCTGTTTTGGTTACTGTAGCCTTGTAGTATAGTTTGAAGTCAGGTAGCATGATGCCTCCCGCTTTGTTCTTCTTGCCCAGATTGTCTTGGCTATACATGCTCTTTTTTGGTTCCTTATGAAATTTAAAGTAGTTTTTTATAATTCTATGAAGAAAATCAAGGGTTGATTAATGGGAGTAGCATTAAATCTATAAATTGCTTTGGCCAGTATGGCCATTTTCACAATACTGGTTCTTCCTATCCGTGAGCAGGGAATGTGTTTCCATTGGTTTATGTCCTCTCTTATTTCCTTAGGCAGTGGTTTGTAGTTCTCCCTGAAGAGGTCTTTCACATCCCCTGTAAGTTGTATTGTTAGGTATTTTATTCTCTTAGTAGCAATTGTGAATGGGAGTTCATTCATGATTTGGTTCTCCATGTATTGTTGGTGTATAGCAATGCTTGTGATTTTTGCACATTGATTTTGTATTCTGAGACTTTGCTGAAGTTGCTTAGCAGCTTAAGGAGATTTGGGGCTGAGACGATGGAGTTTTCTGAATATACAATCATGTCATCTGCAAACAGGGACAATATGACTTCCCCTCATCCTGTTTGAATACCCTTTATTTCCTTCTCTTGCCTGATTGCCCTGGCCAGAGCTTCCAATACTATGTTGAATAGGAGTGGTGAGAGAGGGCATCCTTGTCTTGTGCCCATTTTCAAAGGGAATGCTTTCAATTTTGCCCATTTAGTATGATATTGGCTGTGGGTTTGTCATAAATAGCTCTTATTATTTTGAGATATGTTCCATCGATAACCTAGTTTATTGAGAGTTTTTAGCATGAAGCGGTGTTGAATTTTATCAAAGGCCTTTTCTGCATCTATTGAGATAGTCATGTGGTTTTTGTCATTGGTTCTGTTTATGTGATGGATTATGTTTATTGGTTTGCGTATGTTGAACCAGCCTTGCATCCTAGGGATGAAACTGACTTGATTGTGGTGGATAAGCTTTTTGATGTTCTGCTGATTTCAGTTTGCCAGTATTTTATTGAGGATTTTTGCATCAATGTTAATCAGGGATGTTGGCCTGAAATGTGTTGTTGTTGTGTCTCTGCCAGGTTTTGGTGTCAGGATGATGCTGGCCTCCTAAAGTGAGTTAGGGAGGATTCCCTCTTTTTCTATTGTTTGGAATAGTTTCAGGAGAAATGGTACCAGCTCCTCTTTGTACCTCTGGTAGAATTCAGCTGTGAATCCGTCTGGTCCTGGGCTTTGATTAGTAGGCTATTAATTATTGCCTCAGTTTCAGAAGTTGTTATTGGTCTGTTCTGGTATTCAACTTCTTTCTGGTTTAGTCTTGGGAGGGTGTATGTGTCAAGGAATTTATCCATTTCTTCCAGATTTTCTAATTTATTTGTGTAGAGGTATTTATATTATTATCTCATGCTAATTTTTATTTATGTGGGATCAGTGGTTATATCCCCTTTATCATTTTTAATTGTGTCTATTTGATTCTTCTCTATTTTCTTCTTTATTAGTCTGGCTAGTGGTCTATTTTGTTAATCTTTTCAAAATACCAGCTCTTGGATTCATTGATTTTTTTTGATGTTTTTTTTGTGTCTCTATCTCCTTCAGTTCTGCTCTGATCTTAGTTATTTTTTGTCTTCTGCTAACTTTTGAATTTGTTTGCTCTTGCTTCTCTAGTTCTTTTAATTGTGATATTAGGATATCGATTTAGATCTTCTTTCTCCTGTGGGCATTTAGTGCTATAAGTGCTATAAGTTTCCCTCTAAATGCTGCTTTAGCTGTGTCCCAGAGATTCTGGTACGTTGTATCTTTGTTCTCATTGGTTTGAAAAAAACTTATTTATTTCTGCCTTAATTACATTAATTACCCAGTAGTCATTCAGGAGCAGATTGTTCAGTTTCCATGTAGTTGTGCAGTTTTGAGTGAGTTTCTTAATCCTGAGTTCTATTTTGATTGCACTGTGGTCTGAGAGACTGTTTGTTATGATGTCAGTTCTTTTGCATTTGCCGAGGAGTGTTTTACTTCCAGTTTTGTGGTCAATTTTAGAATAAGTGCGATGAGGTGCTGAGAAGAATGTATGTTCTGTTGATTTGGGGTGGAGAATTCTGTAGATGTCTGTTAGGTTTGCTTGGTCCAGAGCTGAGTTCAAGTCCTGAATATCCTTGTTAATTTTCTGTCTTGTTGATCTGTCTAATATTGACAGTGGGGTGCTAAAGTCTCCCACTATTATTGTTTGACAGTCTAAGTCTCCTTGTAGGTCTCTAAGAACTTGCTTTATGAATCTCCTCTGTTGGGTACATATATACTTAGGATAGTTAGCTCTTCTTGTTGCGTTGATCCCTTTGCCATTATGTAATGGCTTTCTTTGTCTCTTTTGATCTTTGTTGGTTTAAAGTCTGTTTTATCAGAGACTAGGATTGCAACCTCTGTTTTTTTTTTTTCTTGGTAAATACTCCTCCATCCCTTTATTTTGAGCCTATGTGTGTCTTTGCATGTGAGATGGGTTACCTGAATACAGCACAGCGATGGGTCTTGACTGTTTATCCAGTTTTCCGGTCTGTGTTTTTTAATTTTGGCATTTAGCCCATTTACGTTAAAGGTTAATATTGTTATATGTGAATTTGATCCTATCATTATGATGCTAGCTGGTTATTTTGCCCATTAGTTGATGCAGTTTCTTCATGGTGTCAATAGTCTTTGCAATTTGGTATGTTTTTGCAGTGCCTGGTACGGGTTGTTCCTTTCCATGTTTAGTGCTTCCTTCTGGCACTCTTGTAAGGCAGGTCTGGTGGTGACAGAATCTCTCAGCATTTGCTTGTCTGTAAAGGATTTTATTTCTCCTTCACTTATGAAGCTTAGTTTGACTGGATATGAAGTTGTTGGCTGAAAATTCTTTTCTTTAAGAATGTTGATTATTGGCCTCCACTGTCTTCTGATTTGTAGAGTTTCTGCTGAGAGATCTGCTCTTAGTCTGATGGCCTTCCCTTTGTGGGTAACTCAGCCTTTCTCTCTGGCTGCCCTCTGCGTTTTTTCCTTCATTTCAACCTCGGTGATTCTGACAATTATGTGTCTTGGGTTGCTCTTCTCAAGGAGTATCTTTGTGATGTTCTGTGTGTTTCCTGAATTTGAATGTTGGCCTGTCTTGCTAGGTTGGGGAAGTTCTCCTGGATAATATCCTGAAGAGTGTTTTCCAACTTGGTTCCATTCTCCCCATCACTTTCAGGTACACCAATCAGATGTAGATTTGGTCTTTTCACATAGTCCTATATTTCTTGGAGGCTTTGTTCATTCCTATTTATTCTTTTTTCTCTAATCTTGTCTTCACGCTTTATTTCATTAAATTGATCTTCAGTCTCTGATCTCTGTTCTTCCTCTTCATTGATTCGGCTATTGATACTTGTGTATGCTTTGCAAAGTTCCATGCTGTGTTTTTCAGCTCCATCAGGTGATTTATGTTCTTCTCTTAGCTGGTTATTCTAGTTAGCAATTTCTCTTCCCTTTTTTCAAGGTTCTTAGCTTCCTTGCATTGGGTTAGAACATGCTCCTTTAGCTGGCAGGCATTTGTTATTACCCACCTTCTGAAGCCTACTTCTGTCAATTTGTCAAACTCATTCTCCATCCAGTTTTGTTCTCTTGCTGGCGAGGAGTTGTGATCCTTTGGCAGAGAAGGGACGTTTTTGTTTTTGGAATTTTCAGCCTTTTTGCACTGTTTTTTTCCTCATCTTTGTGGATTTATCTACCTTTGTTCTTTGATGTTGATGACCTTTGGATAGGGTTTTTGTTTGGACGTCCTTTTTGTTTATGTTGATGCTATTTCTTTCGGTTTGTTAGTTTTCCTTCTGACAGGCCCCTCTGCTGCAGGTCTGCTGGAGTTTGCTGGAGGTCCACTCCAGACCATGTTTGCCTGGGTATCACCAGCGGAGGCTACAGAACAGCAAAGATTGCTTCCTATTCTCTCCTCTGGAAGCTTCATCCCAGAGGGGCATCCACCAGATGCCAGCCAGAGGTGTCCTGTATGAGGTGTCTGTCGACCCCTGCTGGGAGGTGTCTCCCAGTCAGAAGGCACAGGGGGTCAGGGACCCACTTGAGGAGGCAGTCTGTCCCTTAGCAGAGTTTCAGCGCTGTACTGGGAGACCTGCTGCTCTCTTCAGAGCTGGCAGGCAGGAACATTTAAGTCTATTGCAGCTGCACCCACAGCTGCCCCTTCCCCAGGTACTCTGTCCCAGGGAGGTGGGAGTTTATCTATAAGCCCCTGACTGGAGCTGGTGTTTTTCTTTCAGAGATGCCCTGCCCAGAGGGGAGGAATCTAGAGAGGCAATCTAGCTCCAGCGACTTTGTCAAGCTCCGATAGGCTCTCTCCTGTTCCAACTTCCTGGAGGTTTTTTTCACACTGTGAGGGGAAAACCGCCTACTCAAGCCTCAGTAATGGCAGATACCCCTACCCCTACCAAGCTCGAGCATCCCAGGTCAACTTCAGACTGCTGTGCTGGCAGCAAGAATTTCAAGCCAGTGCATCTTAGCTTGCTGGGCTCCTTGGGGGTAGGATCCACTGAGCTAGACTGCTTGACTTCCTGGCTTCGGCCTTCCTTTCAGGGAAGTGAACAGTTCTGTTTCGTTCACGTTCTGGGTGCCACTGGGGTATGAGAAAAAACTCCTGCAGCTAGCTTGGTGTCTGCCCAAATGGCTGCCCAGTTTTGTGCTTGAAACCCAGGGCCTTGGTTGTGTAGGCACCCGAGGGAATCTCCTAGTCTGCAGGTTGCAAAGACCGTGGGAAAAATATAGTATCTGGGCCAGAGTGCACCTTTCCTCACTGCAGAGTCTCTCACAGCTTGCCTTGGCTAGGGGAGGGAGTTTCCTGACCCCTTGTACTTCCTGTGTAAGGCAGTACCCCACCCTGCTTTGGCTCGCCCTCCATGGCCTGGACCCATTGTCTAACCAGTCCCAATGAGATGAGATGGGTACCTCAGTTGGAAATGCAGAAGTCACTCACCTTCTGCATTGATTTCGTTGGGAGCTGAAGACTGGAGCTGTTCCTATTCGGCCATCAGGCCGGCCACCTCCAGGGTTTTATTTTTTAATAGAAATTTGAGGTTATTTTTTAACTTTGCAGTGCCTGGACCATACTGAACGCTGAATACTGTAGTACTCTTTTCAAAACCATTAGGTAGCCACTTTAACTTATAAATCTTAATAAAATCGGTAGCTATGAAGACCAAACCGTTTCTTTTGAAGTGTATAAATTGTCATTACCATGTGAAAACATTTCCTAATTTATGATAAATTCATAGTGATGTATACATTCCCTCTCACCCAGTTGTCCTTATCATAGATATTTTTGAGATTGTTGGGACTGTCTTGATATGGAATATATAAACCTCTGACATTTTCAGAGATGGAAGCTATGCTCATTTCATCATATGCTGACTATGTTCCAGATCTAATCTCAATAGATTGAATTATTTAGTCCAGTTCTTTACCTCTTTCTAGATCCATAGCCTTTGCCATGGAAACTTTACTGTTGTCCTTCCCTAACCTCACCGTGGATAGTGTGCACCTTCTTTTCCCTCGCATTGACAGATAAGCCTTGACATGTGCCAACTTGCTCTCTTGAGCTTGTACCACCCCCAGGAGCCTGCTAGCCCAAGATGAGGATGAGAAACACGTGAAGCAGAGCTCTTCTAGCTGACGTGACACTCAAGAATGTTAAAAACAAAAACAATGTTTATTGTTTTATACCATTGAGATTTTGAGGTTAGTTGTTTTATAGTATCTTGTAGCAATAGCTAATGATTTCTGTGGGTTTGAGCAGCTTGTAGGAAAAGGTTAAATTAAAAACTAATGAACACTGAAAAAGCAGTCTAAAGAATCAGTCTTGAAATTTATGAATTTTATGTCTAAGTAAAGTTCATCTTATACATTTGATATACCAGAGGTTATATAATGAACATATGGATAGATCATTGATTCCTATTGTCCTATGTATTCTACTGATAAAATAAAAATGTAGAAATAATTAGAATATGGGTGATAGAATTGCATGTGATAAAATAACCTAAGAAATTATTTACTTGAATATTCACATTTTTCCTAAAATTATGCCAAATAGCCAAAAATTAAATTGGCCATGAGATAGCTAGAGTTGCCCCTTCAAGATTACTTACATGAGAAAACAGAAAGAGGATTATGTAAGTCTCCCAATTTATGCTTTGAGATATAAGAAAAATTCTAATTTGCAAGCTTTATTTTTTTATTTTTATTTTTTGAGACGGAGTCTCGCACTGTTGCCCAGGCTGGAGTGCAGTGGCCGGATCTCAGCTCACTGCAAGCTCCGCCTCCCGGGTTCACGCCATTCTCCTGCCTCAGCCTCCCGAGTAGCTGGGACTACAGGCGCCCGCCACCTCGCCCAGCTAGTTTTTTGTACTTTTTTTAGTAGAGACGGGGTTTCACCGTGTTAGCCAGGATGGTCTCGATCTCCTGACCTCGTGATCCACCCGTCTCGGCCTCCCAAAGTGCTGGGATTACAGGCTTGAGCCACTGCGCCCGGCCTTGCAAGCTTTATTATTTTTGATTGTTTGTTGCTATTAAATGAAGGACAAGTTATTTTAATCTTCCTTAATATTTTCTATTTTTAGAGAAAGAAGTCTATGAGATTTTAAAATAAGTATCAGCTCTAAATAACAGAGACATACAAAAAAACAGTTTGATTGCATTGATATTTTCCTCTTGTGTCATTAGTATAAACAGTTTTAAATATATTTACCATTTTAAACCCATAACTCTATTCTTAAATCTCTTGTCACTTTTACTTTATAAATAAGCTAATCTTCTTTGATAAGTATAACTTTACTGAAAATGGAACTACGTATGATTGCTAGGATGCAGGCTCAGCGAGGGCAAAGATTTTGGTTTTGTTCGCTAATATGTTGTTCTTACATCTCGAACACCAACAGGCACATAGCAGTCACTCAATTAAGTATTTGTTGAATATACTCTCTTGGACTCACCTAAAGACAGTTTATTGTCTGAACTCACTTTTTGGAGGGCATTATACAATGGCGTTCTGCACAATCCAGTGTTTATGAGGACTAGCACCAGATTTTACTGATTAAATGACTAAGAGTAGCTGAAAAAAGCCTGTTTCCTGCCAGTTTTCTGTGTGCACACATGAGAACATATCAGCTACTGCTGTCTTTTTTTTTCTGAACTTCGAATTCTCCAGAACTCAACAGATAGTTCTCTTTTGCTGAGTAGAGATACCAACTATTCAGTATGTTAGTGACATACTTTCTATCATGTAATCTGCTTATTTTCTTTTCTGTTGCTTCTCCACAATCACAGATAATTTGCCTAGGAGGAGTTTAACTTTTTCGCCAAAGTCTGATTTCATTTCAGAAGAAGAGTGAGTCGCTTCGTGAGAGTAATATGATGGTTGGCCACTTCTCACTACAGTACATTTAAAGTTTTTTGTTTTGTTTTGTTTTGTTTTGTTTTTTAACGGAGTCTTGCTCTTGTCCCCCAGGCTGGAGTGCAATAGCGCGATTTCGGTTCACTGCATCCTCCGCCTTCTGGGTTCAAGTGATTCTCCTGCCGCAGCCTCCCAAGTAGCTGGGATTACAGGTGCCTGCCACCATGCCCAGCTAATTTTTGTATTTTTAGTGGAGACGGGGGTGTCACCATGTTGGCCAGGCTGGTCTTGATCTCCTGATCTCAGGTGATCCACCCGCCTTGGCCTCCCAAAGTGCTGGTATTACAGGTGTAAGCCACCACTCCCAGCCAGGTTCTTTTAACTTCATCTGGCCTCTCTTCCACATTGTTTGTGCATTTTACACGTACCTAAAAAAATATTGCACAGGCTTCATAGCCTGAAGTGTTATTTATACTATAAAGTATAAATAAATGACTATTTTAGCTCTTGTTAATAATAGTAACAATAATAGTAGTAAATACTGATTATGTATTATGTACCAGTTCTATCCTAATCACTTTAAATAAATAGCATCATATAATCCTCATAACACCTCAGGAAAATGAGTCTCAATGAGGTCAGGTAACCTTTCTGAAGTCCCACTTAGATTGTCAAGCTGGCACTGGACATGTCTGGGGATTGGCATGTAAACTCAGGCATTTCTACAGCATGCTATCCAGTAATAATTAATTGGTCACCCTATCCTTTAGCCTAGTACTGTCCAATAGAACTTTCTGTGATGATGGAAATGTTCTGTATAAGGTGCTGTCTTATACAGTAGCCACTAGCTGCATGGGGGTTTGGTGCACTTTGAACTATTACTAGAAAAACTGAAGGGCTATTTTAATTTAAATTTTAATAGTCATAAGTGGCTAGTGGCTACTGTTTTAGATAAGCAAAGCTCTAAGCACTATTATACTGTCTTCTATATAAAAATTTGAGGGTATAGTTGTTTTAGAGGTTGTGTTTAAGTTGGGGATACAAAGATAAAATTGATACCTTCCCCTCTCAAATGAGATATGTAGTTTTTCTTTACTTTTTCCTCCTTTAGGTGACTGTCTTTATCTTAAACACATAATATAGCCTTTTGGTTTGAAGGGCTTATTGAATTAGAATCTTAATGAAAGAGAGTGGTCACAGGTGATTTGGGGGCACACGGGGCTCTGTGAACCTCATGGACACCATGACTAGGTCAGTGCTGAGAATGATCACATTCAACAAGCTTTGTTGGTTCAGTTGTTAAATATTGGAAGCCCCTGCTCAAACTAGGAATACTGGCAGCCTTGAACAAATTAACAGAGAAAAAACTGAGTCCAGTAAGTATGCTTATATATATGCTAGGCATATATGAATATTAGTTATTTATTCATCTATTTACTCATTCAATAAATATTAGGCATGTACAATGTACAAGGCTGAGGATATACCAGTGACCAAAGTTATTATCCTTATGGAGCTTACATAGTATTGTGGGGCAGTGGGTAGAGATGGTTGTGCAGAGAATGAACAGATAAACCAGTAAATATGAAGTATGTTTGATAATAATTGCTGTAGAAGAAAATATGGTATAATAAGAGGGTTAAGGAGTACTGGGGATGGAAATTTTAGCAGATTGGTTCCATTTCATATATGGTGGCCAGAGAAGGCCTCATTTTAAGGAAAGAGCTGAAGAAGGTGAGAAAGTGCCATGCATATATAGGGGTTTATGGCTGGATGTTCTAGGGAAAAAAGGGCAAAGGCAAAAGTCTTGAGTTGGGAGTCTGATTGATATGTTGGAACTACAGAAGATTCCAGTGCAGTTGGTGACTGTGAGTGGGATAGGTGAGGTTGATGTGGCAGGAAGGGCAAGAGAAGCTTAGTGAGAGAAATCAAAGAGGTGTAAAGGGGCTACATTTTTTTGGGTCTTGTAAGGATTTTGGCTTTTACCCTGAGTAAATTTGAATAGAGAACTGACATGATCTGAGTTTGGATTGATAATCAGTGAAAAATCTATTCAAAATGAACAAATATAGCTATCTACATTCCTTTGAGAGCACATCAACTGCTTATATTTCTGGTAGAAGTCTCATGCACTTGAGACTTTAATTTTGATCCTAAGGAAATAGAAACAGCCACCACAGTGGTTGGTGCTTAGAGAACTGAAGGGGCATAAAGCCTGTGCTGCTGCTAAGGAAGAATGAGAACAAAATTCAAGGCCTCAGAGGAAAATATTCTAAGAAGAGCTCTCTAAATGACACAGAAACTCCCCTTCTATGTGTCATTCGTTTGGATCCACAGTTCTTTCTCTTGAGTAGTTTGTTTGGATTTAGTAAATATTTATTTAGTATTTAATACTTTCTAAGTGTTTTATAAATATTAACTAAAGAATTCTCTTAACAACCTTTGAGATAGGTTCTACTCTTCTAGTTTTTCAGAAGCAGGCTGAAGCAACATTTTTCTGGGAGCTCAACAAGGTTTGTAGGGGTAACTAGAGATAAATTCCTCCCTGAATGGAGGCTGAACAAGACGATCTTTAAGGTTCTACAATATCAGCTGTTCTGTGATTACAAATGTGGCAGAATTACATGAGATATTTTCTAGGTAAAATAAAAGCCAAAAGATTGGATAAAACGTTGCATTTAGTGTTAAAATGTGCCTGAAATTCTGATAGGAAATATTACTTTGAGCCATAATTGAAGCTCTAGTCTACCTAAAGACCCATTGTTATTACTGTTAATGATTAGCTTTTGACCAGTGAATTATGTGAAAATTCAGCTGTTTTGCCAGCTCTCTCATTACTTGGTCCTGCTTGCACACCTGTCATAATCCGTGCTCCAAAACACAGTATAATTATAGGATTCAAGTGCTGCTCTCTGTCCAAACTCTTTAAGGTGCTAAGCTTAAAGCTTTGAAAATGCCACCACCTACTCTGAAGCAAAGAAAATATTTCCTAATTGGGGCCTGACTTTTTCAGACAGAATCACTTGAAAAGGAAACCCACAAAAAATAATAAAGGTTATGACTATGGGTCGTAATAAAAATCTCTCAAGAAAATAAAATATCTGAATGTGTATAGTACTGAATTTTCTGTCCCAAACGAGACCTCAGTGATTAGTGTTCTGAGAACATAAGGAAATCTGGCCTGATGAAGAAAACTGAAATGTATTACTTTCCTAAATGCCACTCAAAAGTGTGTAAGGAAGGCTGTAGTAAGTCTCAAAGGACCAGAATATGAGAAAAGAAATTCAATAATTTAAGTCAGCTTTATTGATAGAATTAAATTTATGACAAAATGACCTTTTCCTGTTTCTGGTCTGTGATTGTCTACACTAAAATGGTAACACTTTCACATTGTCTGGTTTTGGCTCTAACCCTTCTTTTCAATGCCTTTCCTTAATTAACAACCATGATTGTTTTGTTATTGAAAGTGGGTGATGTATTGAGGGGATCTGTGATAGAGACTGCTAATTGTCCCCCAATGTCCAATTCATCTCTTCTTCCTTTTAGCAATTAACTTCCACGAGTTTTAGTGATCATGTGGTTGCCCTGCTGGTGTGTACTCTTCTGCCTTCTTTGCATCTCAGGGTGACCATGGGACTGTGTTCTATAGAGTCCTAGTGAAATGATGTGTGTTACTTCCAGGTCATACCCTTAAGAGGAAACTTCTTGCTTTCTACTACCTTTCTCTCCTGTTTGTAGAGGGAAACATAGGTGTGGGAGCAGTGAATTAGCTTCAACTTCAAACATGTGGATGAAGAAAACATGGTAGGTATATCAGCCAGCATTCAGGTAAGGAAATGGAAACCAGTCTAGGTAGCCGAAGCAGAAAGGATGTAATACAGTGAATTAGGTGCTTACAAAATAATCACAAGGACTGGAAGAATGGAAACCAGAGAACTGCCACAGGTCAATTGGCATTAAGATCAATCATTGTCCCTGTGAGGTGGAGGTCAGGCAGCTGCTGCTGCTCTTGTCCCCTCTGTGGTCCCCTTGGCTGCCTCATGCCACAAGAGACTAGTGTTTAGAATATGACTTCTGTTAGAAATTGCTTGAAAGCCACCACTGTATCCACTGTTATAAGAAGGTACTATTTACCTCTCTTCTACCTTCCGAATCTCTCATGAATGCCTCTCATTGACACAATCAACATTACATCCTAAACCCTAGCTGGTAGGGAATCTAGAAAGTATATTCATCTGCTTTCTGACCACTGTGATAAAGAGGTGAAAACACACTCTCGTTGTCAATAAACAAAATCCAGAACACTAAGATTAAATGGCAACAAGATAGAGGGAGTCTGGGTACCAGACCCTGTGGAGTACCCAACCAGTCCAGGACCATACACCAGGAGGTTAGATGAGAAAGAAGATTGTCGCCCTTTAAAATCTGCTGTTATTTTGAGTCTTCTGTCACTCATAGCTGAATCTAATATTAATTCAAGTGTTCTTAGAAATGGGATACTGCAATCAACTTTTGGTGTTGGATTAGTGTTTAAGTGACCAGGTAACGGAACTCATTCCAGGTTAGAAGTCTGGTGACCCCTATTTTGTCATTGCAAACATTTGAGAACACCATCCCCAAAGGTCTCTTAGAAGGTGGTCCATATGCCTGGTGAGGATAAGCTTTAAAAAGAGAAAATGGTAGGAGTAATTCAAAATGTTGGGTTTTGTTTTTGTTGTTGTTACTGCTTTCAACAAGGCTGCAGAAGTGAGATATTACTTGGGGTAGAGTTGTCCAGGCTGGAAGCAGAGATAAAGGTAATGTTACTATGCTGAGCTCAACCATCTCTGCCTCTAGCTGGAATACAAACTGACAAAGAGTTTGATATTTAAAAACTTACAGGGTTGAAATAGCCAACTGATTCTATAACCCCAAACAAGGCAGCAACTTTAGCAGAAGGTAAAGCAATTTCCAAGCCAACTGTGATGGCAAAACTAGTGGCAAAGATCAGATCAAAAGTACTGCCTTTTCTCTCAAGCCTACAATGATGAAGTAAATTGTACTTCCCTTTCCATAAATCCATATATTGAAGCCCTGGCCTCCAATGTATTATATTTGGAGATTGGACCTGTAAGGAGTTAATCAAAGTTAAATAAGGTCATAAGGGTAGGACCCTAATCCTGTAGAACTGATGTATTTAAAAGAAGAGGCAGAAATACCAGAGATCTCACTTTCTCCATGTGTATACACAGACATGAGGATACAGCAAGATGGTGGCTATCTGTAAGCTAGAAGAGAGGCCCCATGAGAAACCAACCCTGCTGACACCTGATCCTGAACTTCCAGCCTCCAGAACTGTGAGAAAATAAATTTCTGTTGTTTTAAGCCACCAAATATGCAGTATTTTGTTATGACAGCCTGAGAAGACTAATACACTGACTTTTTCAAATATCCCCAAGGTAATAGCCTCATGGTCTGGCAATGGAAGATAGAGAAATGGGCAGGACTAGAGCCTAGTAATTAAAACCCAGATTCCTTGGGCCTAAAACTATGCCTAGATAAGATTTTTGGGTCTAGTCATTTTCACTTGGAATTGACTCAAAGTGAATACTCTTTGAGGGAACTGTAAATGCTGACCTTTGCACATCTCCACCCTAATTAACAAGACTGGACTGCAAAAGCTTATAATTGTTCCATCTCTAATACAATCCTCAGATACACTAAGCTGCATCAGCAGGAAGCAGGCTGTGAAATCTACACAGCCACCCTAAAAAGTAACCTCTAATGCCTACCTTACATGTGAACATGGGATATAATACAGCAGGAAGAAACTCCTAAAGGGAAGAATTGAAGTCCAAGACATTGGACAAGGATGTTGCCCCCAGAAATCAAGACCAAAATTACTGGATTACCTACTCAAAAAAGGTAGTATTCATAAATCCTGGTCAGCAGGTTTTGATAATTGTAAAGTACAAGTGATGGCAATGAACTTCCAATTTTCTGCTTTTTCTAGTGGGGAAAGCCAATTATTGCTTCACCATTGAGTACCATAAAAGGCCAAATAATTTGTATTTTATCTTGTATTTTCTTTTTTCCTTTTGAGATGGGGTTCTTACTATGTTGTCTAGGCTGGACTTGAACTCCAGGGCTCAAGTGATCCTCCTGCCTCAACCTCCCGAGTAGCTAGGATTACAGATGTGAGCCATCTTATCTGGCTTTGTATTTTATTTTGTAGGTTACTGGGCCATGAACTATCATATCCAGACTTGATGCATCACATCACCCAGACATCCTAGACTTTGAGCTGGTTGCTGAAACTGGATAGGACTTTGTCACTGGGTCCCTTGGAGAGGGGCAGGATGAGTTCCATGTATGGGAAGAGTAAATCCATGGGTGATGAAAGAGGCAGTTTGTCAGAGCCTGCTGATTGATAGCTGCTCCTTCTGTGATAGAACCCTCAATTATTGGCTCAACATAACCTAACATGGACTGCATTTCCCAGTTTACCTTGTTATTGAATGACTTTCTAACTCAGGTCTGGCCAGTGGTATTTAAGTAGAAATGTGATGAAATCTCCTTAAAGATAATGTACATATGTGCTTTATCGCTTCTCTTTCACTTCCTTTATTCTGTCACATATTTGTTGACATCACCATCCTGGGCTATGAGAGCTCATTGTTTTCCTCATTATTTATCTTTTTGTTTGTTTGTTTTCTAAAGAATTTTAGAATTGAGAAAAACAGCATGTAAAGCTTCAATGATTAGGCTATTGGCAGCATTGTAAAAGTTAGATTTTGCCAAACTTGCAAAGACAGGCATAATTCAGGATTTTCTCCTGAATTCACAAAAGGAACAAAAATCATTCATGATGTTTTTCTATTACCTTTAATTTTGGTTGATACAAGCATCTTAGTTTTATGTATTCTGGAAATTATAGTAAATTTTCACTCAGTCATACAACTAGTATTTTATACCTGCCTTGTAAATACATGACTTTTATTCCTTGAGAAAGAAGCAAAATAAATGTAGAGGAAGGATTTACCTATAATACAAAATACTTCATTCAATTGTTTCAATTAAGAAAGAAATAATTCAATGTAACTATCTCAACCCCAGTTTATAGTCTTTATTTTTCTCTGGTTTCCTTTTTGCCTTAAGCAATGAAAAGGATTAATTCTGTTTAGTAATTTAAATAAAATTACTTGCTAAAAATTCTCTGCCAAGATCAGTGAAAGGGGAATTAGTTTTAAGCTGCCCTAATCAGAATATTTTTAAGAGAAAGACTATCAAGGAATAACTATTAACACTCTAGGTACATCCATTTTTGTATAATTTGTAATATATGTTTTCTCTTTAAAATTACTTAACACTTATCTAAAGTTCTTGGCCCTAGATTTGAATGGCAAAATATATCACTAAAGATATTAAGTTCTTCAATTTGTATGCTAGTGTTCTATATCATTATATGGAATATGTTGTCTTTGGGTAAAACCAACTCACGAATATTGTTAGTAAGTTCCTTTCATATTTCCATATTCTTCACTGAGCTATTTTGGGGGTGATATTAACAGTTATGATTTGCTTTCTTTGATCCCAGTGCTGGCAAAAGTAGCCCAGATGCTCCTGCTCATATTTGAAAGTGGCTTTGTGGATATATTAACCATAGTTGTGATAGAATATACTTGAGTTGTACAGAGTTGTATAGAGTTGTATAGAGTTGAGTTGAGACTCAAGTATATTCTATCCAGATAGGAAAATAGAATAGGTAGGAAATAACGATACTTGAACAGGGAATTAGCACAGAGATATCTTCAGTATATTTCTGGATTTATCCAGCAGTTTCCTAAAGAAAACTCAAAATACCAGAATATGTGTGGTTAAAAAATAGTATTTGTGCTAGGCATTCTTGTGTTGCTACAAAGAAATACCTAAGGCTGGGTAATTTAGCATCTGACCCTGGTGAGGGACTCAGGAAGTTTGCAATCATGGCAGAAGGTGAAGGTGAAGCAAGCATGTCACATGGTGAGAGGGGGAACAAGACAACCAGGTGGTGGTGTGGGGGAAGACTTTTAAATGAGATCTCGCATTAAGTGAGTGAGAACTCACTTACCACCAAGAGGACTGTGCTAAATCATTCATGAGGGATCTGCCCCCATGAGCTAATCCTCTCCCACCAGGCCCCACCTCCAACATTGAAGATTACATTTCAACATGAAATTTGGAGGAGACAAACATCCAAACCATATCAATGTTTCTTATCTTATCCTTTAAGGTTAATATCTTGAAAGCACTAATTTTAACATTTCGTGTCCCTATTCTCTACCTATCATATCACAATTGACTCAGGGCTGTCATTGTTTTTTTAATCATTTATAACAAAGCTGAAACAGATCTTATGATTCCATGCCTCTCAATGGAGTAATATAAATTATTAGGCTCTATGTGTGTGTTAGGCTACAGGGGCATAAGAACAGATCTGTTCAGAAGAGGCCTGGAGGTATATTCAGGAAGGGAAATGTCTAGTCTTGAGAGCTGAAAAAAAAATGAATACAGAATTCAGAGGCTGGGAAGCCAGAAGGAGTCATTAACTTCAATACTGCAAATACAAGGCAAGTTCTTAATCTGCGGCAGGTGCTGCATGCTTTTTACCCTATTTTATATTATTTTCTGGGTGTTCTCTAAAAGGACTTTAGAGACTGCAGACAAATCCTCTCTGGCTAAGACAAGAATAGAATATTTAGTTACACAGAGATCTTCAGGGCGTGCCCTAGCAGCTTCTAAAAACAAAGGAGAATCTCTGGGGTGAGGAATTTATTGTTGGAATTTCTGTCTTTTTGCAAATAACACATACTAAATGATTTACCTTATTAATCCCAGAATGAATAATATTCTTTCTTACGTTTGGAATTTTCATTTCCCTATTATGCATTTCGACAATTTTCTGTTCATAGGCATAAACATATGAGGCTGAGAGTATTAAAGAAATTGTGTTTTGGCTGGGCGTGGTAGCTCATGCCTGTAATCTCAGCACTTTGGGAGGCCAAGGTGGGCAGATCACGAGGTCAGCAGATTGAGACCATCCTGGCCAACGTGGTGAAACCCTGTCTCTACTAAAAATACAAAAATTAGCTGGGTGTGGTGGTGTGTGCCTGTAATCTCAGCTACTTGGGAGGTAGGAGGTTGCAGAGAGCCGAGATTGTGCCATTGCACTCCAGCCTGGTCACAGAATGAGACACTGTCTCAAAAAAAAAAATTATGTTTCTATAGTATGAATTTTATATATCTTTCTTAGATTGTGGCTTTTCACCAACTGCATATTTCTTATAATGGTGGTAGAAAAAGACATTCTACCTTTTACAGTACTTGTGTCATGCATTTGCTTGTGGTTTTGATCAGCAGGAAGAGGGGAATTATATCTTTAGAAACACATTTCAGTAGAGGAAAGTAAGCTATTTATCCAAGTTTCTTTTAATTGATGATTGAGAAGTCAGTTAAACTGATTTCAGCCCTTTACTTTGCACTGAAAGCAGAGCTCATGGCTGTGACTCTGTAATCCTGTTCTCTGGCAGTGAGTTAGGAAGAGAGCCCTAGTACCCTGAGGTGGGCCACTTAACCTTTAAAGGCTTTCAGTTTCTCATTGATAAAATGAAGGTAATAGTAGCACTTACCTCTTAGTATAATTGAGAGAATTGAGTTAATACATCTAAAATGCTTAAAAGGGTTAATAATACATACTAAGCACTCAAATGTTTCCTATTCTTAAAATCTTACAAAAACCCTGTTCATTGGGGTACTATCAGCTTCGTTTTATAGACAAAGGGACTGACATACAAGAATATTTAAATGACTTATTCAAGCATTACCACTGTTAGGTATGAAATCCAGGCCTTTGGTTTCTTGACTCCAATTTTTCAAACGATCCAATATCTTAATGTGCTCCTTGTTAATTTTAAAACTCAGCTAGAATTACTTTGCAAATGCCAATCAATAATTTGTTTTTATATTATACTTTTCTAGTTGCTTATAAACTATTCAATAAAAGCCAAATTATTTTTTTATAAACAGACTCCTATTTCCTACATTGGTGGTAGTTAAAATGAAATAACTATGTTGGAGGCAGTATTTATATCAAAATAAAATACTGGGGTTTGTCATCATAATCTCATAAATACCTCAAGGTTAGCCAGTCAGATTTTAAAAACACAATTGAATTTTTATGCATGTATGAATAAAAATAGTACTATGTGTTACTCAAACTTCTTCTATAGATAAAAAGGAAATTCTGAAGTACGGGTGATTTTGTTCCAAACTTTGTGATTTATTTATATCACCTGAGCAATATCAATAAAAAATGACCTAAGCTCTGAGCCTTCACATTTTTGAAACAAGTAAATACACTTACATAATACAGGCACCCAAGTAAACGGATTTTCAATTAGTAATCTTCTTAGCTGTGCTAGCAAAGGTTTAGGAGTTTTTACAAAAATCTCTTGCTTACATATAAATGAGAAGCCCATAGGTGACTGTCACAGTTTGTAAAATGGGACCATCCAGCAGAATCACCAGGCAATTGACATTTGCTGTGATCTCACTATGCTTAGAATACAGAAAATGTCATGAAAGGCACGATTCTTTTCTTAAATCAAGTCGGAGCAGAATATAAAGGAAAATATTAAAGTATTTCTAAAGCAAGAAATATTTTTGAGATGTTTTGAAAACGGGTGTCTTGATTTCACATTAAATGAAACAGTAAGTGGAGGTGAAATTAATCAAGGAAAGTGAGAAAGTGAAGTCTTGAATCAAGTTTAGAATAATGGAAACATCTTCCATTTATGAACTCTATTTTTGACAATAAATGAAAAGTCTTTCTAGAAAGATCTTTTAAAAGTGTGATTTGGGAAAAATTTTTTGTAGCTATTAGCATTTCTTTATCTGCTTTATTTTTTTTTTTTAAGAAAAATTTCAACTTTTATTTTTGATACAGGAGTACATGAGCAGATTTCTTACATAGGAATGTTTCATGATGCTGAGGTTTGGAGTATGGATCCCAGCACCCTGGTAGTGAGCTAAGCATTGAGCACACATGGACATAAATATGGGAACAATAGATACTGTGGACTACTAGTGGGTGGAGGAAAGGGAGGTGGGTTAAACAACTACCTATCAGATACTATGTTTTATGTTTTATTAAATATAAGAAACTAGTTTGTCTTTCCCTTTAGAATGTGACCTACTTCAAGGCAGGGATCATGTCTGTAGCCCCAGAATCTAGCACAGTGCCAAGTACAAATTGAAAACTAAAGAAATATTTGTGGAATTGGTTGTTTAGTCTCAATCAGCTCAATTGTACCAGATGTGGTACAAGATAAATTGTTTATATGGTGTGCATGCATAAGTTTTTTTTTTTTTGGTGTGTGTATATATATGTTTGGGGGCACTTTTATAACAAGTGGGATACTGCGGGTTGTTGTAGGGTCAGAGAACAAAATTCTAGTCATACAAATAGTACTTTGGGAACTAAAGAAAGCTTGACTTGTGCCATAATGTTTTATTTCCTTCAATCAGTTCCGAAATCCTCACTCAACATTGATGGTGCAGTGGGGACAAGATGAACTGATAAATATCACTACCTAAATTATGACTGGAGAAAGTCTTGACCTGTATCTTAAAAGATACTTTGGAGTGGAAGAGTGGCCAGTGCAGACTGTGAGGCACAGGTGTTCCCTGCTCCGCGCTGGCAGTAGCCCGTTTCTGACAGGCTGCCGCATTGGGAACAATCTGAGGCTCCCAGGTGGTCTTCAAGGACAGCCTGCACTGCAGCCAACTCATTCTGCTGAGGTCAAGGAGAGAGCTTGGGCACACAACCAGGGATCCACAGCAGGTAGAAGTGAATTATTAGAGGGCAAGAGTTGGCATTTGGGAAAATGATTCCTGACTAGTGATAAAGAAATGATTAATTCTCTCAGGACAGTTCTGCTGTATTTAATTCTACTTTAAGGTCAGTGGGAACTTTGAATGAATATTGAAAAGAAAATATTGCTAACACTGTAATATAATGTTTACTTAAACATTTAGCATATGAATGAATCTCTGCACCCAGAGATATACAATTTCTATGGCAGCTCACTACCTATGTTTCCTTTGAAATCTTAACAAGGACTATGGACAAACCCAAATTAAGATAGTCATCAGGATGGTGACTGCTGCATCTTAACTTATGCTGGGTTCTATAACTTCAGGCTCTTGAAAGCCTATGGGAATTATTAAACCTGGGCCAGACATTCCAGTCTGTCTTGGTACAAAAAGAACTTTAGCCCAGAGTTCCAATAAGAATGTGAGGTTACATCATTACCTCCATGCTTACTCTCCTTCCTACCCTGTAATGCCTCTTAATATGCAAGAGCATCCAAATGACCTACTCTGACTTTTAATTGCATCCTCAAAATCTCTGGGACTTGTCTTCTCTCCTTCATCCCCAAACAGGTATATACACCACTAATCCCTTTGCCTACCTCCTATGCTTTGCTGTTTGTAAATTTTGTTTTTTGATACACAAACTTTACATATTTAAGTTCTTCCAATAATTGCCCCTCATCTATGCCTCACATAGATGATACGGTGATTCATATTTTTCACATTTTGTTGGCTCCGAAATAGGAATACATATTAAATTCATGCCATTTTACAATTATGACTGGCAACTTTAAAAAGCACTTTCTTTTTTTTTTTTTTTTTTTTTTTTTGAGACGGAGTCTCACTCTGTCACCCAGACTGGAGTGCAGTGGTGTGATCTCGGCTCACTACAACCTCCGCCTCCTGGGTTCAAGTGATGCTCCTGCCTCAGCCTCTGGAGTAGCTGGGACTACAGACACCCAACACCACACCCGGTTAATTTTTTTTTTTTTTAATATTTTTAGTAGCAATGGGATTTCACCATCTTGGCTAGGCTGGTCTTGAACTCCTGACCTCAAGTGATCCACTCACCTTGGCCTCCCAAAGTGTTGGGATTACAGGCATGAGCCATTGCACCAAGCCAAAAAATTCTTAATAGATTTAATATATTTCTGTTTAGTAGAAATAGAAACACATTACTTTATGTATAAAGTAATAGTGTATGTTAGCCCTGAGGGCATCATATGTTAGATGACATATGGTAGTTCTCTTGAAGAAAATCCTCTTATTACCTGTTTTTGAGTGAAGTCCTTTCACTTTTCCACATGGCTCCCAGTGTGCCTTGACTCCTTTTTGATGAGTTCAATTTCTGCTTTAAGCTCTACAGAACTCTGTGTAAGCCATTATCACCCTAAAGAATTATAGGACATTGTAAGGATTTACTTATAAATCTGGTTGCAACTGTACAGTAAGTATTGATTTACATGTATGAGCCATTTCTTATTGACTCATTTATTGTCTCTTAAATAAAATGAGGTTTAATAAAATTGAGAGAAACAAAAATGTATATTGCAAAAGTCAGTTACTTGAGAAATGATATGGCACTGAGTGAAAAAGTATTCATTCTAATAAATGTTACCAGAAAAAAAAAAAAAAAAAAAAAAGAACAAACCCAAACTCAAAAAACTAAAACAATAAATGTTATCAGCAGTTGTCTTTATTCCTCATCATGCCTCTTAGGTGAGTGCAGTTGAGTAGAATTGTATCTGTTGTATTTGTCATTATGAATAAAAATAAAATTAATCTGCATAGTTCTGATAATATATTTCATATACATTATTGGTTAAATTCCAATGGAAGTCATATAAGAATTTACTGTGCACATTTATGTTGGTAAGCCTGATGAATTTACTCTTTTGTTTTCTGTTTTTTAATTTTGATAATTCTTAAACAGTCTTGGGTTTGCTAAATCACTATCAGTATATGTTAAGAGGAAGCTTTAGAAGTCAATGCTGTAATCCTTTTGGAAGACCTATTAAAATTTACTATGAAATCACACTTTTATCAGGCTCTCTTTTTATCTTCTTTAATGTCCTGCTGGGGTGATTGAAACATGAACCTTATTTTAATGAGAATGTTTGTATATGGAATATGAAACAAATTTTTAGATGGATATTTATATGAACCATTATATTTATCAATAGAAATACTGCTATTGTTTAAATGTCCCCTCCAAAAGTCACGTTGGCATTTAATTGCCATTGTAACAGTGTTGAGAGGTGGGACTTTTAAAAGGCAATTGATGCTATTCCTGTGGGAGTTGGTTAGTTACTGAGAGAGTCTGGACCCTCTTTTCTCTTTGTCTCCCTTGCTTACCTTTGCCTTTTGCATTCCACCATGGGATGATCCTAGCCAGAGGCTGGCACCATGCTCTTGGACCTGCTAGCCTCCAGAACTATGAGCCAAATAAATCTCTTTTCTTTCTGAATTACTCAGTCTGTGGTATTCTGTTATAGCAGCAGAAAGCAGATGAAGACAAATACTTCTATTAGAAAATTTCATACTAATCTGTACATGGCAAGAATTAGAAAACTATGTGAATCCATATAAATACTTCCTTGCAAATCAATGAATATTTGGATGGAGGAATATGTATGCATATTTTTGGCTTTGTTCAAAACCAAATGATTTGTTAAAACATATCATTGAAATATCTATATACCAATTTTGGGAAGCATAAAACCTTTCTCTGTGATTGGCCAACTTTCCATGTACCATTAAATCCCAAAAATACTATCAATTATGTCAATAATTAATATTTATATTTCTGAAGTATAACATGAAGTTAAGTGTGTTTTTTCCTATACTTTGTTTTTGCAAGTGATGGAGGTGATGGCTTTTCCCATTCTAGAATGTTTGATGTCATCCAGAATGTTGTTGAGTCTTTCCGTTTTGCTACCCTCATTATTCTCTGTGGGTCACATCTCTGGGTCCAGTGATCTAAAAAGTGAGATCTGTAGTATTGATGAGTGAACAGTTTATAATCCCCTGGCAGCCACTCTGTCTTTAACTAAATGGAAACTTGGTGATATCATATATGCTCAGACAAATTTTCACAGAAGTTGGCACACCTTTCTGACCAGACCCAGTTAAAAGTTGAATTGTACAAGTTAGGAAAAAATTGTTAACTCCAGAAAGATGAAAGAGAGTGCTGTATTAATTTCCTCGGGGCTACTGCTGTTACAATTCATGATTCTTTTAAAGTATAGAATCCGGAGGCTAACTATTTTTGAATGCAGAACATTTTTCTGAATTAGTGTTGTGTTTTCAACATTTTATATTTTTAAAAAGTTACCCAGTCTTTTGTGATATTTATTTGTTATAATTACATTTCTAATTTTCAGTTCTTTTTTCTCTTGAAATTAAATATATTCTTTATTTAGTATGATTATGCAGTGCTTCCTTTTTCTTTCAAAGAATGAAATAAATTCTATCTAGCTCATAGGCACAAATATATAGTGATAAAGAGTTTTATTTGGTAGGTTTTACACATCAGGTTTATATTCAACCCAGGCTTGAAATGATCAAAATGTGTTATTGACTGATGGTTGTTTCAGTGTCCTACAAGAAATATTGATAAAGTCAGACCAGCTCTTACTTTAATGGTATGTAGAATGACAAAGCAAGAATATTGAAATGTTGGCTTCAGTTTGAAGTCTTGAAAGGAAAAATATTGTAATGACTTTTTATTTCACTTCCCATATGGAGACGTGATCCATTCAGGTCAGGGCTCAGGACTGGTTCACAGGGAACTCCAAGGTCACCTCCTCATGACTTGGGTCAGTGAAAATATGAATTAACTCTTTACTTCAGTCACTGGAGAAAAAAGAAATAATTTAATTGCAGGAGATTCAAATAATTAAGAAATTTCTTAGTCCCACATAGTATACACACACACACACGCGCGCGCACACACACACAAAATGTGTGTGTGTGCATGTGAGAGAGAGAGAGAGAAAGGGAAAGAGAGAAAGAGAGAGAGAGAGAGAAAGAAAGAGAGAGAGAGAGAGAGACAAGTCTCAATCTGTCACCCAGGCTGGAGTGCAGTGGTGCAATCTTGGCTCCTGCAAGCTCTGCCTCCTGGGTTGAAGCAATTCTTGTGGCTCAGCCTCCCAAGAAGCTGGGATTACAGGTGTGTGCCACCATGCCTGGCTAATGTTTTTGTATTTTTAGTAGAGACAGAGTTTCACCATGTTGGCTAGGCTGGTCTCAAACTTCTGGCCTCCACTAATCCACCCGCGTCGGCCTCCCAAAGTGCTGGGATTACAGGTGTGGTTGGGATTACAGGCGTGAGCCACAACATCTGGGCCTCCCACCAATATTTATTCTCAGAAAGAAATAGTCATACTTGTCAGGTAATGTTTATCTGCTCACCCTCAGACACTCATATTTTAATGTTTACCCATTGGATCACTTTCATATTGCTTCTCTAATTTGTACTGCCTGTTTCTGTCCCCTGCAAATTCACACGTTGAAGCCCTAGCCTTCAGTGTGACGTTATTTGGAGGAGGGGTTTTGGGGGTAATTAGGTTTTAATTAGGTCATAAGGGTGGGATGCTCATGATAGAATTAATGCTCTTAAAAGAAGAGGAAGAGAAGGAGAACTTCCTGCAAGCTAGGAAGACCCTCACCAGGAAACACATCCTCCAGCACCCACATTATAGAACTTCTCAGCCTCGAACTGTGAGAAATAAATTTCTGTTGTTTAATACACCTAGTTCTTTGGTATTTTGTTGTAGCAGCCCCAGCAGACTAAGACAATGTTGACATCTATTGTCCATTGAAAAGTACCTTTACCCCACATTCTTGATTGTGTCTTTTCCTCAGTGCTTTCAAATAGCCAGACTAGCACAAATCTTACATAATTAACCCATTAGACATTCAATATCATAGACTACATAATATTTGGCACTAAAGTCTTACTCATTTTAAACATATTATGCTTCTAAAGATTTTTAAATGTAGAAAACATACCAAATTTTGTATATTTTTTGTTTCCTGGGCAGTAAAATAGAAAGTGGTGTGTATTATCTGCATCAGCTGACACTTTTTACAAAAGGATTTTAATTGTCTGGATGAGATTTTTTTCAATTTAAGGATTAAAATCTCAATGCTATTTTAAATGGTGTAAAAAATCTGGACATGCTTTTCGAAAAGCTGTTTATTTCTTGGTACTGACTTAATAAAAATAAAGGTGAGGTATCTTAGTCCTATTAACATATATTTGAAAGAGATGTACAGATTTAGATTTACGTCTACTGACATTGATGCTCTAGGAAGAAAAAAATTGATCCTCATCTCTCATCATATGTGTAGCGATTTAGGCCCTGAAATCTCAAACTAAGATGAAAACAGAAATCCCAGTCTTCAAGTACACTTTGATCTTTGCTCTCAGCAGTGCTAAACTTCACTGTTGCCTCACGTAAAGAAAAAGAAAAGAAAAGGAAATAGCTTAATACAAAAGTTAATTTATATTAAATCATTTGCCATTTTGCTGGTTTTTTGCAACCTAAATTTTACATCCTCCATGTATTTTCTTTATGCATTAAAATGGAAAAATAAAACTTGATTTGTAAAGCAAAGAAATAATGACAGCAAACTGGGATTTTTTATTTGTTCTTTGGTGTGAATTGGCATAGGCATTATGATGAAGTTAAAACGCAGAGGTTAATTGAAAAATGAGATAAACAAAGCCCCTTGAAGGTCTCTGAATAATTTTGCCTGGCAGCATTGACAGTCTACAACCATCAGGCACTAAACCTACTCCGAACTGCTGGAGATTAAAAAAAAAAAAAAAAAAAAAAAAGCTAGAGTTAATTGTCTTTCTGTTCCTTCCACCTCATTTCAGCCCAATTATAACTGGGAAAAGTCATTCTGCCTTATTTGCATTAATGCACCTCCATGGAAAAATAGCTTAGACAGTGAATTTGATTTTTAAAAAATATTATGGACATATTTAAAACACCTACCACAATTCCCAAATATAAAATTGCTTGTGAAATTCCTGATGATAGTTCTCAAATTCTCCTAAGATGCCTTTAAATTATAGGTATTAAGAAAAATAGTTAACATATTGAGGGCTTATTAAATACCAGAGCCTACCTTAAGAGCTACATGGGGATTACTTAATTTAATCCATACAACAACTCCATGATGTGGACCTTTTTACTGTCCCCACTTCACAGATGAGTAAGCAGAGGTTTAGAGAGGTTAAGTAGCATATTCAAGGTCATGTAGCTAGAGCTGAGATTTTAACCTACGCAGTCTGACTTCAAATTCCTTGATATTATTGTAGATAGATGATACTTTATTATTATTACACTTATTTTGATTTCAATTTCTTAGAGAAGTATCAATTAAACTGCCATTTCTTGAAGACAGTATGAAGACAGAAAAACTATCAGTACAGTGTGATATTATTAGTTCATTTACTCAGGTTTCTTTCATGGCAACTTTACTAGGAAGCTCATGTTCTCATTTCTATTATTAAATGGAAACATATTTAGGCTACTCCTGTTCAATAGTAAAATACCTGCAAATCTGAAGAATGTTAGCCGTTTTGTCTCTAGCGTAAAATCAAGCTAAGAGGTGTCAGTATTTTGAAGGGAATATTTTTTGTTTTAATAGTCATGCAATAGATATGATCCCAGTTAGAAAATTAGGTGTCTCCAGATATGGCTGATGTCTTGTTTTTTCTTGGAATGGTATGGAAATATTATTTTTATTCCTTGTTAATTGACAGACTTGGAGCAGAAGCTGAATCTATTCAAAACCATTTGTATTAATAGGTACACTTATCCACAGAGGTCTTTATTTTCAAAGTGCTAGGCTCATAGCCCCCTTTTGTGCCTGTTTCTGGTGCGAAAGTGTTCATAATGATTAGGAGCATCTGGCTGCAAACTATTGTTTCTCATTAAAAGGACATGTCTCTGAAGCTTTTATGAATTCTTTGTGCTGAACAATGCAGACTGAGCATTTTGCCCTTTTCATAATTTGTAAATGTGTGTTGTTGCTACTGCTTCTAGCCTAAGGTGCATGCTTGCTTGTTGCTGAGCTTCTGAGCATCTAAATATGAGGTGAGAATGCAATCACTGACTGCATGTCCTTCTTTTGTTTGGCTGGCATTTTCATTTCTCTGCCTTTTCTGTTTTCTGTCATCAATAAATACTGTATAATAATATATGGTAATGATCTAAACCAACAATCACTTGGGGTGATTTTGAATATTTTGCATATTTAAATTCATTCTTAGAATGGTGACTTCTTGAGTCATGGCAGGTTAACTCAAGAGATGGAAAACTGAACTGGGAGTACAGATTCCTGTTTGAGTTGTAAATCTTCCTGGACATTAATTTCCTCATCTCTGAAAAGAGAATTATTTCCCAGTTGCTCCCATGGGGCTCTCATGAGCTTCCATTCAGACACTAGGGGGAGTTTGGCTTACTAAATCAGTCTTTGCAATCATTAGAAAAATTTCTGTTTGGCCTATACAGTATGTATTACCATTGGCTACATATAACTATACCATCTTGTCCTCTTAGATTTTGACCTTCTCTGCCAGCCTCCTAGATGAAAAGAACAGTGAAATCTGCCTAAATGAAGCATATTGTCTTTCCCCACAAACTGAATCATGTGAAAACGAGACAGAGAGAGAGAGAGAGAGAGAGAGAAAGAGACAGGGAAAGAGAGAGACAGATAATGTAAGAGAGAGGTGTAAGAGAAAGTACACTTGTTCCTTGTAGGGCCATTGGATTTGGTTCCAGGCACTTGTATTTATTTTTGCCCTTAGGCCTGAGGACTGGGGCCAATTTTCATTTCTGTTGCTCCTCAAGAAGGAAAACCTTCAAATCAGAAGAGTTAGTATGACTCCTTCATTAAGAAGAGAAAAACAAATTTCTTAGAGTACATTGAAAACAGTACATTTTGTAGTTAAAAACAGTGGGAGGAAATGGAAATGTGCCTTTATTCATGATAAATACAAATTAAATCTCATCCTGTGATAGCTATAGTAGCTGATTTTCAGAGAAAGGGGTTTCTAATAAGAAAAGCAGTGCTAGATATAAAAGAGCAGATAGTAGAAGTGGAAACATAATTTTCTGTATGAAACACATATGAATTCCTGGAATACAGTTATTACTGTTTTTATTTTGTTGTTGTTTTTTAGCCATGTCTTGGGGCTGCCATGATGGTGTTCTCTACACATAGTTGTGAGTAATTGTATACATAATTCTGTACAAATAGTTGTACATATAATTGCACACATAATTGTGAATTTGTTACACAGTAATTGTATATACATAATTGTATACATAATTGCACAAATAATTGTGAGTTTGTTAGGATGAAATAAGAAAAGTGCTTTTCCTTCTGAGAGAAATTCTATGCATGAAAAAGAGTCTTAAGGGATTCGTTAGGAGATGCCACAAATTGGAAGGGATGGTGGTATAAGATAGCTCAGAAAAAATAGTTGGGACCACCCAGAGATTGGCATGACAGAAACAAAGCATGGCTGCTGAATAGTGACAAATGAATTGGCTGAGGAGGTGGTCTTTGGGAAGGGTCAGAAAAGTATTCATATTATTTTAAATGTGAAATAGTTGTCTGAATTGTTCTAAAGTCTGAGCCTGACCTTGCTCTTCTTGTGTTAGGTCACTTTATTAACTCTACTTTTCTGTTTCTTGTTTTCTGTTTTCTTTAAGCAAGTTATATTTGGCTCTCTCCTATCTGAAATTGAGAAATGTTAGTTCTCTGAACTAACCAACCAGCCTCATCTCAAAATGTGTTGTTCATTTCCTGTCATGATTTCTTTAAAAACACTGTGTTTATTAAAGGAGTTACTGGCTATCTTAGCTCTTTATTTTAAAAGGTGATAAGTAAGCCGGATGCAGTGGCTCATGCCTGTAATCCCAGCATTTTGGAAAGGCGAGATGGAAGGATCACTTGAACCCAGGAGTTCAAGACCAACCTGTGCACCATAGCAAGACTGAGTCTCCAAAAAAAAAAAAAAAAAGGTTAAAAAGGGTGTTAAGTCACTTAGAGCGTGCTGTGTGTAAATTTCTGAATCTCCATTTATCCATTGTTTGTTCATCCTCCCATTTATGAGCATATACATCTCCCTGAAAGAGGTGCTTCATAGAATTTGAAATAAGCCATGGCTATTACATATGTTGAAACTCTGTGTTTACTAAAAATAAAAATATGAAGTAATGTAGAAATAGAGATTCAAAAATGGTGGTGAATTTTAAATGTTTATTTTAAACAAGTTAACACTTAAAATATAATGCAGTGTAATTGCATCATTCAAATGGTAATTATATAATTTATGAAGATATGCAGGTATTAGTATAGTATAATATGTAGGTTGTGTGGTTGAAGATTGGACACAAGTTTAAATTCTATTGTATCTCTGTGATTGTCTATATAGCCTCATTCAGAAACATGGTTGAAGTCTAAAGTTGAGTCCCTTTTTGTGAAGTCCAGGGCCAAATGGCGCTTGTTATCTATCCATGAGTTTGGCTCTACCTGGGACAAATCAGATGGCTTTGCAAGAAGGACAAAGCTTGATCAGGATTTTGAAGTTTTATTTAGGAAAGAGGGAAGAGTGTTAGGTCTCACATAGTCAGCAATGGTAGCAGGAAGGCCTGGACTTTTGGGGAACCTCAGTAGCCAGCGGCCAGCAATGACATGTAGTCCCTACTGCGTGTGGAAACGGGTGGCAAACAGGAAGCAAAAGCAAGCTAAAGGCACATTTACTTACAAAGCAGTATTGGATTAGTGGTTAAAATACCCTAATTCAAATCCATTGATAGTCAACCCAGTTTATCTATCTGAACTTCAGTTTTCTCATCTGTATAGAGGAAATAGTAATTTCTACCCTTTCTAACTCTTGGGGTGGCTTGTTGTGAGTGAAAACGTAAAACAATGTATCTGAAACTGTGTTGTAAATACAAGGTCATATATATATATATATATATATATATATGCTCTCAAATGGACAAATAGCAGTTCAAAAATCAGATAACATCCTTATCATCTCAAGGCAAAGAAAAGCAGTGTATCCAATAGCCTGTGATCTTTTACTATGAGGGCTGACAGTAAATAATTGAAGATTAAAAAAAGTTAAAACCTAGTCCTCTTCTGCCCCCTTTTTTCTTTGCTTCAATAAGAGCTTTGTAGACTATAACAAGACCTAGTCTGAAAGAACATGCAAGGACACTTAAATAGGAATATAATGCTTTAAAAATGAAACATGAAAACTAGCTTTCCTTTGCCAACGAATTCCTAAATTTATTGCCCTGTGCTGCTTCTATTAGCATTGATAATTAAAGCAGTATAAGGAATGTCTTGCATTTGATGTTAATAGTGTCATGCTGGCTGCTGCGGGACCCTGGGCCTGATCTTTATCCCCTCTGCAGGTAAATCTTTGAGCTCACCTTTAGAAAGCACATTAAACATTCTGGAAGAGAATCTTCAAACTTGTGGATTCTCCAGTGATCTCTTAAGTATCAGAAGCTCAGATTAGAGGATGACATCTTATAATCTTCTGACCACTGCCTGACCCATGTTAGCAAAAGAATGGTATAAATAGCCTTAGGATATGGATATCACACTTCTTATTTTTGCTTTGGATTGACCGTAGGGATCCACTGAGGCCATAAAGAAAAATATCAGTATGCCAGAACTATGAAGTACCATGCTTATTAAAAATAGTGGCAATAAACCTTATTTTTGTAATATTTTATCTGACTAGAGTATGACCAAAACATCACCATTTAAGAGATGGTAAATAAAGTATATATTTAGATTTCTGCTTTTTCACTATTTGGTTCATTTACATGATATATTTCTATGATACTTTGCAGATTTCTGTTAGTTTGTTTAGTTGTATTACAGTTAAACTCTAGACTTTATTCAATTTTTCCACTGATGTCCTTTTTCTGATCCAAGGTCCCATCCCAGATACCACATTACATTTAGTCATATGGCTCCTCAATCTCCTCTGGTCTGTGACAGTTCTTTCCTTCTTGATCATGATCTTGACAGTTTTGAGGAGTATTGGTCAGGTATTTAGTAGTACAGATCTCAATTTGGTCTTTCTAATATTCTTATTATGATTAGACTAGGGTTATGATATCTTTGACTTACTTTTTTTCAGCTTAATTCAACTATCACCTCTTTTCTGCCAAACCAATTTTATATGATAACTGCTGTCTTCTGTATTCATTTTCTATTGCCACATCACAATTACCACAAAATTAGTGGCTTAAAATAGCAGACCTTTATCAGCTCCAGTTCTGTAGTTTAGAAGTCCAGGTAGGGTTAATTGGGTTATCTTTTGCTCAAGGTCTCATAAGCTAAAACCAAGGTTGGCTGGGCTACGTTTTTGGAGGCTCTGGTGAAGAATCCACTTCCACACTCATTTGGGTGTTGGAAGAATTCAGTTCTTTGCAGTTGTAGCCTCCACATGGGTCCCACTTCCTTCAAGGCCAACAACAGACAGTCTCCCTTGTGTTGGAATTCCTTCCACACTTCAATCTCTCTCACACATCTCTTTCACCAGGAAAAGCCCAGTCACTTTTAAGGACCATCCTATTAGATCATGTCCCTTTCTCACAGGTGATCATGCTGCCTAATCTAAATTAATCATGGGAGAGATCATATCATCTATACAGGTTGGCCACACTCAGGGGCTTGTATACAGGACTTGTACAACAGGGGGCAGAAATCTTGGGGCCATCTTAGAATTCTGTCTACAATATCCACCACACATAATCCTCAGTACTGGCAAATTGGATTGAAGGTATTCTGTTTATTTAGATGCTCCATATGCCAGGAACTTGGTAATATTATCCTAAACCCCTGTGCACTTGTTATAAAGATAGCCAGATCCTTGCTTCTGGCCCTACTGAACACATCTGAGAATTGATACAAGTTTTTCTACATTCTGTAATTAGGATAACATTTTTTTTTTCTTCCTTAACTCTTTCAGCTTCTTTTCAGGCAGTATTGTAGAGGGGCTTTGAGATTATTTTATTAATTTTTCATTTTTAATAAAAATTATCAACAAACCGAATGGAAATTACCAGCAGGGTACAGTATTTTAAGTGTTGAACTTCACTTGGCAAACTCACTTAGAAGATAAGCAAATCTTATTAACCAGAGAAACTGTGATTCTGAGTTTATTTATACTACATTGATATGATTTGGCCTTGTGTCTCTCCCCAAATCTCATCTTGAATTGTACTCCCATAATTCCCACGTGTTGTAGGAGGTAGATAATTGAATCATGGGGGCGGTTTCCCTCATACTGTTCTCATGGTAGTGAATACGTCTCATGAGATCTGTTGGTTTTATAAGGGCTTTCCATTTTCGCTTCTTTCTCATTCTGTCTTGTCACCGCCACATAAGAAGACCCTTTCGCCTTTGGCCATATTGTGAGGCCTCTGAGCCACAGGGAACTGTCAGTCCATTAAACCTGTTTTTCTTTCCTGTCTCAGGTATGTCTTGATCAGTAGCGTGAAAAATGGACTAATACATACATCGTGCTTTCAGGTATATATTGTTAGTTTTCAATATGTATTAACTAATCAAAACAATAAGAAAAGAGCAAATATTTCTCTGGGGACAAATGCCATCTGATATTGGTGCCACTTCCAAAAAATACTTACCAAATGGAGAGCTAAGACATATTGTGAATATATACAGGACTGAAATCAAAAGCACAATTTAAACAAGAAAGGTTTTAGGGGTTAAAAGCAAGGGGTAACTTTGTGACATGAGCAAGGAGGCTGTGAGACTTCTGTGGCAGTTCCCCCTCCTGTGCTCCATGCTTTGCTTTAAGGGCTCCAGGAAGTGCCTACACAGCTGTCAGAAGCAAACCTCAGGCCACTAGGCAGCTATCTTGCTATTCCTATTACAAAGGATCTCAGGCTGAATGATAGATATAAAGAGGTTTTTTTTTTCAGTCACCAGTTTTGTTTTTGTTTTTCTTTTATTTGGGAAATAATTTAATATATTCTCTATTGTTAAGTGCACCAGATGCCAGACTTCTGAAACAACAGTTACGCTTCAGCATAATAGCATTTTCTATGTGTTTCTATTCATGATGGTTGTTCCTCTGATTTACCTGGAACCAATGAATGTTTCCTGAGCCTACTTAGGCTTAAGTGGGCTGGAAGGCCTACAACAGTTTAAGTGGGCTAGAAGGCCAACGAGGCTCAAAACTCAGAGGATGGTGGGTCCCCTGGCTCACACTTGTAATCCCAGCACTTTGGGAGGCCCAGGCAAGAGGATCTCTTGAGGCCCAGGAGTTTGAGATCAGCCTGGGCAACATAGTGAGACTCTATATCTAAGATGGGCAAGGCAGATGCCTGCCCCCAAAGCTCTGCTACCTGCCTGGAAATGGGCACCATGCAATTGTCCATCATGTTGCCATGGCAATTCAGCTGACACTGGAACTGGAACATTCACCAGTTTTGTAATGGCTTTCCCATGCTCTTTTCCTTGAGATGCTATAATTTTATATCTCAGAGACACTAAACTGGAGGGCAGAATCCCAAGTCTAACTCCATGGTAAAGCCATTTTGTCTTACCAGGGTGCCCTGGTCCTAGGTATCTCCACAACCCAACAGTGGACCTTGCGGCTGAAGTCAACTTCTATCTCATTGTTAATTATAAGGCTTACACTGAGTCCTGGCACTTCTCATCTTTATTGTAATGCAATTAAACTGATGCCTTTGTACATAAATTGAAATGTGCCTCAACTTTATCCACTTCACCAGCCTGCCCCTTCAGAGCCTTGTAGTTTTATTTAAGGATTTGAACTTAGATTTAAACTCCCACATGGAATCTGACTTGACCTTTCTATCCTGTGAAGACCTATTGTCAGCTAAGAGTCCAATGAGGGCCAACGAGACTCAAAACTCAGAGGATGGTGGGCCCCCTGGCTCACGCCTGGGGGCACACCCAGATATGAAGCAATTTTATTTTTCAATTACTATTTCAAACATAAACGTGTTTGAATAAATGATCAAACTTCCTCTTCCCTGTCATCTTTCATGTTATTTTGGGTGGATCCTAGGTTTTCTCATATCTCTCGAGTGTAGCAGACCCCGCTTACCCTTGGGGCACATGTTCTAAGACCTCAGTGGATACCAGAAACCGCAGAGAGTACCAACTATCTATATACTGTTTTTTCTTATACATACCTATGATAAACTTTAATTTATAAATTAGGCACAGAGATTAGCAACAACTAATAATAAAACCATTCTAACAATATGCTATAATTAAAGTTATGTCAGTGTAGTCTGTCTCAAAATATCTTAGGATATGGTACTCATGTATTTTTGACCACAACTGAGAGTGGATAACTGCAACTGTGAAAGTGAAACTGTGGATAAGGTGGGGGGACTACATATAAAAAAATTTAGCCCAGTCTAAATACTGAACTTAGGCCTTGTCATCATCACCTCAGCACTTGCGAGGATTTAGCCAGGACTTGGAGAGGGAAGAGTTGTGCTCTTCTCCATCCTTTCCTCTCCTCTACCTCCTGGATCCCTGTGGTGTGTTTAGTGGTAGGGGTTAGAGAGAAGAGTTATAAATGTTTTCATTTACCTGACTGATGTAGACCTCTCTGTTGAGGCTTCTGTGGTTAATACCAACTGGCTGTCACAGCTGTCTGCATAATGGGCATCTAAATACCGTCTCTCATGTGAGAGTCATTTGTGAATTCTTCAGACAGTCAGTTGGAGCCTCATCATTCCACTGAATGTGTTTCAAGCAAGCCTGCTCTGGTTTGAACTCTGGGGACCCCTCCAAATTCCTTCACTTGGGGTCTCTCTGCCTTCTGAAGTATTCACTTGAACCACAGGAAACTCAAACATCTTTATCGTGACCCAAAACTCTGCTATTTCATAGGGCATGTCAACAATTTAGGTACATAACAAACTCATCCAATCCAGGAAAGGAGATGCCCCCACTTGGTTTGCAAGGAGAGGTGAAAACTACCTTCTTCCTAGTCTGAAAATTCCCTATTTCCACAAGTTTCCCTACAGTAGTTTCTCCAACTCTCTAGAGTGGGGAGAGAGGTACGTTGGATGTGTGAGTGATGGCTAGGAGTAGCACAGCCAGTTTGTCTTGGTTCCTCATGAGTCCTGGAGGGAACTTCTGGCCCTCAGTTGCTTGTAGGTTCTTTAAAAAGGTAGGATATCATGACTTGTTTTCCTACAACTTTGAATACAACTTGTAGAGCTGCCAGATAAAAGTAATTTGCAGTTAAATTTGAATTTAAGATAAACAAGGGGAAATTTTTAAGATAAGTATGTCCTAAATATTGCATGGGTCACACTTATACTAGAGAATTTATACCTAGTTATCTATAATTGAAATTAAACTGGACATCCTCTATTGTTGTTTGTCAAATTTGGCAACCCTAAATGCAAATTAGCAATCTAGAGCAGCAGGAAAATCCCACTCTGTATTTGATTATGTTCTAGGTGTCAGGCCCTATGTATGCTAGGCATTTTACCTAGATTATGTATTATTTTTCCAGGTAGATATTGTTAGCTTCTTTATATAAGGAAAATCATTGAAGCTCAGAGAATGTTAGCTCAATGCTTAAGATCACTCACAAAAACACAACTGGTTAGGGCCAGAGGGAGGATTTGAGTCTGGGTTAGTTTGCTCTAGCATCTGATCTTTATACTTTATCACACTTTACTACTATCTTTCTCTTCCTCTCCTCAGTCCCAGATATCCCACATATATTCAAGACACCTCTCACTCTCACTGTCTACTTTCCTCCTACTTGGTTTCGTTTTGCTCCTGCCATTGATACAAGACTGGAATGTATTCCAACTTTCTCTCAGGAGTTAACCCTGATTAAGTGTGTAAGTGGATAATACTTATTGCTTAGTAGTTACGGTTTTGTTCTCATTTTTTTATCCTGGTAAATTGATTGGCCTTGAAAGCCTCCTCCCCTTTCTTTTACCCTTGGTCATAAAATAAGCCCTATGCAAGTTGCCCCTTATTTTTTCACTGTATTTTCCAGGGCGAAGGTGTCTAAAAGGAAAGAGCTCTCAGAAAACTGAAGGAGAGGCTTGGCCACCACATCTAAAAATGCCTCCAGGTTCTTCCTGGCTTTCTTCTTGCTTAATATCCCTGCCCCTGTGATGCCTTCACCTAAACTTAGGGAGAAGGAGGGATGACTCTGGCATTCTACTTTCATCTCTAGTTGATTTACTGAGATCAATCTCTAAATTCCAGCCTATTTAGCATTTCTACAATGGTTCCCCTCTCTTGCTTTTCTTCACTGCTCATCTGTGCTGCTTACCAGGGATACTTCTTGTGAAGGATTGGGTGAGTGAATGGTACATGGAACCTACAATATGATTGATGGGAAAATAACAAGAGTACAGTTTAAGACTTCAGCAGACAAACATAAACAGAGTGATTGAAAGAGAAATTAATAAGGAAGCATGTAAGAAGAATGTAACTAAAAGAGCAAATGAATGAGGAAGAAAGGAGATTTACAGCAAAATTTAGTAAAGGCAGATCTACTAAGGATTTACTTCTATTACCTATTTTAAATCAGTGTCTGAACATAATTGAACATGTGCTATATGATAATTTATTGATATTCTCACCACTTTTTCTTAAGTTGTCTGCAGACAGTTTAGGAAAGACTTGCTGTCTTCTGGTAAGTATGAGATGCATCAGTGCTTCTAGGTCTACTGCAGAGGTTAGTTATGGATTAACACATTATTTATGAGACCGTTTTTAAAGGAGGCATGGAAATATATTGCAGCATGGCCTATCATATGTTATAATATGGCGGACATTATGAAAATGGTGCTTCGTTTTAATCCACTATCAGGAAGACATGTGATATGTCTTGAATCGTTGACCATTTTTGTGAAGCAATTTAAGGTGGCAAAGGAGAAGTCTTTTATTTTTAAATTTGGGAGTCAGATACACCAAGAAGGTGCTGTAATAGAATGTCACACTAGCTCTATGATGTTGGTTTAAGTCACTTTTCTAAAACTTTGTTTTCTCATACATAAAATGCAGATAATAAGAAATTTCTATCTAAGTTGTAAAAATTAAATGAGAGAATGCATATAAAGCATTAACACGGTGGCTCGCACATTGCAGTAGCTCTATGGTAGGATATAATCATCATTGTGACTATTTTGACCAATGGCACATTTGGGTCATGGGTAGTTTGAGTATGTCCTTCCTAATAAGGGAATGCAGACTACGCAGTTTCATTATTTATGTCATTGTTCAAGATAACATTAGCATGCTATGAGAACTACTTTAAAAATTTGTTTTAAAACTCATATGCAACAAAAGTCACAAAGTGGAAGTTTTTATTCGCACAAGGGAAAGTGGATTAAGGAGTGAGGGTATCTGCGTTTTCATTCTGCTCTGCTGCGCACTGCTTTGTGACTTTGCAAAGACATTTTATCTACTCAAATTTAAAATTTCTATCTGTAAGATGGAATAATTGGAGAAAATAATTTCAGAAGTCTACTCTAGTCTAAAAGTTTTATTTTAGCTATGGTTATTTATATTCAGGACCAACTGCTAGAATGTACTTCCTTCAGAGTTAAGAATAGTCAACACACAGATAAAAAAAAAACAAAACCCACTGTTTATTTCTTTAGCTGTTTCAAATTCAGTATCTGAAGTCTTCAAAAAGCAGTCATGGTAAAAAAAAAAAGTCCAAAATAAGGATTTGTTTATATTTTCAACAAAAACTAATTTTTATTGTTATAGAAGTTATTTGTGTGTGTTACATAAAACATAGAAAACAGAGAAGTCTATCTAGAAAAATAAAAATCATCAGTTAAATAAGCTCCCTCGTCAAGCTCCCGCCCCTCTTTCCTCAGGGTAATCATTCTTCACATGAAAGCATGAATTCATTAGAATTTTAAATTTACATAAAACATTAAAAAAACTTTATAATATTTAATATTTGCTTTTTCACTTAATTATATTCTGTACATTTAATGGAATCATAGAGCATAGATGCATAGATGTTATCATTGTATTTAATAGCTGCAAAGTATTAATTTGTAGAAATGGATTAATTTATTTACCAAATTTGAAACAATGAACGTTTACTATTGCTTGCAATACTTCATTACTATAAGCAATACTTTTTGGATATTTGTTGCTTAGTTATGCTCACATGTCTGTCTGATAAATTTGTAGAGATTGCATTTCTGGTTAAAGGAATGTGCACATTTCAATTTATATATATATATTACCAGATTCCTCCCAGGCCCCCAGGAAGCTTGCATGATATACTCCTATCTATGTATTAAAGTGTCTATTTCTGCATACTAAGCATTGGGCATTTTTCTTTTAAATCTTAACCAAGATGGTAGGTACATGAAAAAAAAATGCTATCTCATTGGTCTTTTAATTTATAATTTTTATTCTTTATTACTAATAAAGTTTGATGTATCTTAGTGTGTTTATTAGCCAAAATGGTGTGTTTGTTTCTTTCTTAAAAAAAGTTTAAGAGCTCATTCTTTCATAAGTGTATGAGCTATTTGTCTGTTGTGTATATTGCAATTTTGTTTTTCTTAGTTTTCTTTTAATTTAGTTTAAGGAATTTAGGTGAAGTTTAGGAATTTTATGTGTAAAATCTAGTGGCATCTTTTATGGCTTGTGATTTTGATGTCCTGTTTAGAAAGTCCTTCCCCAGTCAAATATAAAATTATCCATCAAAATTTCATTATGTAATTTATTACATTTAAATCTTTAATCCATTTGGAATTTATTGTGGTTTCTAGAAAATGCTTGCAGTTCTTTTTAATCACTTTTATCTAGACTCCTTGGGTTCTATAGTTCCTTACCTGTGGTTGAAGGAGACCTGAGTCAATTAAAAACCAATAATAAGATACAGCGAGTAATACTTCAAATGCTCACCTGACAGCCAGACAAGTCCCTGCTCCCTCCTGGCTCGTCGCTTCATATCACAAGGGGGAGCTTTCGTGCTTTAGTAAATATATCTTATGTTATCCGGGCCACTCCTTTCGTTTGTAGCTTTTGTCCCACCTTGATTTGTTTTTCTCTTAACCATGCAAAAGCAGTGTGTTGAGGTCGTCAGGAAAAAAAAAAAAACTGAAAAAATTGAGCTACACAAGATAAAAATCCTAAATGTCAATCTGTATTAAAAAAAAATTTTCCTTTGTGCATAGGAAAGAGATTTAAAATTTTCTTTCATTATTCTCTCATTTCCTAAATAATTATTGTAATATGCTTCTTTAGCAATGGAATTCAGATCCATGTTTAAAATTAAGGGCTTGAATGAAAAGTAAAATTAGGTGTCATATATTATGGGGATTTTTTTTTTTCTGCACTTGTGATGAAAGCCAGTGTGTGTCAAAGATCATATAGTGGGTGCTAGAAAGGATTTCTCTGCACTCCATATTTATCAATGGGTCAAATTCTTCAATTAGGTAAATATGTTTCAATTACCTCCCACCTCTTTTTGTCTCACCCCTTTGAGGAACTTTGTTATCTATATGTTTGAGTTCTAAGGTGAGTAGAGAGGGTAATCCTATTTGTGGCTAATTATCAGTAAATTTACATTTTTCTAATTTATTTCCTCAGTACAATCAGAATTCTATAGCATTGTGTCTTGAGTGGAGACCACTTGCATGTGTCTGTCATTTGTACTTAACATAACAAGAAATGGGTGCTGTCAAATAGTCTCATTCTCTGGCTGTGAGCATATGCATTTATGAATGTTTGGATGATAGAGTGTAAATGCGAAGTCCTCTTAAAAGAGGGTAAAAAGGCTCTCAGCTTCTCTTAGAGCACATATCCAAGGCTAAACATATGGCCTTGTCATCACAATTTCCCACATTCCCTTTTTTGTGGTTTTAACCTTCTACTTTATTTATTACCAGAAGGCCTTATCTCTCTAGCCTGCTGCTACAGACTGCTAGGCCAGGATGTAGTGAAAGCACAAAGTAATGAAACAGGGACAATCATAAAATAGAGGGGAAATGGCCACAGCCTCTGTCTGTGGTACAGCTGCCCGGGTTTTGTAACCTGAGCCAAACCTTGCTAAAGAAATGTAATGTTGCACAGTGCTGATGATGCTTCCATTCCTGTTACATTTGGTATCACCAGAAGATCTTAGATTTTGTGAATGTCAAGTCTTTTTACAAACTTTCGGGAGAATTGTCAGCCAAAGGAAGGGAAAGAAGACAGCTAGAGGACCTCAAATGCTAAGATGCCATTTAAAGGGCAAACAGCATCTCAAGTGAAGAAATGTCATGCAGGCAAAATATTTTGAGGGGCTCAAGGTAGAGGACAGTGAAGAGGAGAAGCAATAAGTACTGCTTGGCAATATAGTGTTTTATGACTTTTTTCCTTCCCTGTGCAGCCCTTAGCAAAGTGATCAAACCAGAGCTTCATGCCCCCTGATGGGTGACTGACAGGTGGTTAACTGCAGCATGTTGGATGACAGTTGAGTTAGTATTTTCCAAAAGCTGGTCCAGGTCTGGCCAAATCCTGTGTGTTGTAGTTAGTGCCAGGGCTCCTCGGGGAGGTGTGTGTCCGTTCCTTCTTTCCCCAGGTGGAGCAGAAGGGGAAGTGAGAAAGAAGAATTTGACTCATCAACCCAGATGCCACACACAACTGATTCCAAAAAAATCAAATCTTTATAAGGCAACTTTAAGATTTCTGTAACAATAATAGAGCAGTTTTGATTCTCTGGTTGAAAAAATTTTTTTAAATGATAATATATGGTGTTCATAAAGGATAAATAACTGATAATCCTAATACATAATTGATAATACTGTGTCAATTGATACTCTTATTGTGGAGGACAATTTGCCAATATCTGTTACAAATGAAATGTATTAAACCCTTTGAACTAGTGTTCCACCTTTAGGAGTTTATTGTATGGAAATACTAATATAAGTGAATAAAGTGACATGTAGAAGATGTTGCAGCATTACTTCTAGTAGTAAAGTAACAAAATAATCCAAGTGTCTATTAAAATAGGAATTGTTAACTTTACAAAATAGGAATGCTAACTAGTCATTAATAAGAATGAAGTAGAATCATATATATTTTGATTTCTGAGATCTGCCACTTAATTATCTGTGAGGAATTGAACAAAATACTTTATATCTGCACCTCAGCTTTTTCGTCTGTGTAATGGGCATAACAATAGTATCTGCTTTATAGAGTTTCATAAAGCAAATGAGTAATATCTTATAAAGTTTTTAGAACATTTTCTGGTATCTAGTAGACAATAAATGTTACATCTTTACAGTTATCCTTCTGTATTTGCCTAGGAAAATGTGCAAGTTGGAAAGTTGCAAATGAGTATACGTAATATAGTCTCACAAAAACAGTGGACTGATATTAGTTATGTTAATGATTTTTGTTGTCTCTGGGGAATGGAGTTATGGCCTTTAATATTTTACATAATATATTTCTATTTATTTGAATTTTTACCTCTTAATTTTTACAAGCAGCGTTACGGCCTGCAGTGAATAATCGTCCCTACCACCTCATATTTCTTTGGTCTTACAAGGAGTTACCATGACATTTCATGTGGTCAGAGGGGCTGGTACAGTTTGAGGTAGAAGAGTAATGAACATGAAGCAGTATCACTTAAATAAATTGTGGGGAAGAACCAGCTTTTCTTTTCATAGACTTCAATTTTAGGTTCGCAGAAAGATTGAGTGGAAAGTACAGAGATTTCCCATATTCCCCTATCCACATACACTTCCCAACCTTCAGACTTCCCCAACCTTCAACATCCCACAGCAGAGAGGTGCATTTACTACAGTCGATGAACCCATCTTGACACATGATTATCACCCAAAGTCCATAGTTTACTCTAGGTGTTCACTCTTGATATTGGACATTTTGTGGATTTTGTCAAGTATATAATGACATGTATTCACTGTTATAATACCATACAGAATAGTTGCAGTGCCCTAAAAAATCCTTTATATATCATCTATTCATTCCTTCCTCCCTGTTAACCTCTGGCAACCACTGACCTTTTTACTGTCTACATTGTTTTGCCTTTCCCAGAATGTCTTCTAGTTGGAATCATACAGTATGTAGCCTTTCAGATTGACTTCTTTCACATAATTATATGCATTTAAGTTTCCTCCATGTCTTTTTATGGCTTGTTAGTTTATTTCTTTTTAGCACTGAATAATATTCCATTGTCTGGATGTACCACAGTTTATTTACTCATTCACTTATTGAAGGGCACTTGATTGTTTCTAAGTTTTGGTAGTTAAGAATAAAACTGCTGTAAACAATGTGTTTAGGTTTTTGTGTGGATACAAGTTTTCAGCCGAGTTTTTTTTTCAGTTTTCAATCCATCACAGACCAATAGTTTGTTTTAATGAAATAAAATGAATTGTTAGCATAAAGAAACAGAAAAATGGATAGAAAATACAAACTCTTAACTTTTTATTGCTAGAGTCAACAGACCTATACATACTCTGTCAAATTGATATAAAAGTTTCTAAAGGCTTGCTCTTAATTTCTGTACTTAATGTTGAACCAGAAATAGTTGTTGGCAAGTCCCAGTCCACAGACCACACTTTGAGCAGATTTATATAGGGAATTCAGAGTATATAAGGAGAGGAAGGTCAGAGAACTCCATCCTTTCATCTTGAAAACTCCACATTTAGCCTGCAAGAATCAGCTCTGAGTCTTTTCTGACTTCTCTAGACTGGTTGAGCTGCCCCTTCTTTGGCTCCAGAGTGATGCTTGCAGTGCTTTCTGGCAGTGCTGATTCCCACGCCTTCCCTCCTACAGAAGGCTGCTTGAGTGCAGGTGCCAACTTCATAGTCCTAGTACCTACCACAGGCAGGCACACAGAAGACTTTCAATTTATCTTAGTTAAATGAGTAAATAGGAAAACAAGTTGAAATTGAAAAGAAACAGAACAGTTATCTTTGCCATTGCTGATTGAAGACATCAAATGTCCTTTAAGTATGGATTAAAATTATATTATTTTGTACATTATAATGTGGATTTAGCTTTACAGTGGGTCAATGTATGTCTCTCAAAATCTAATAATACTAAATTGTTAAACTACAGATATCTATCTGTGCACATATATTATATTAATATATGTCACTTAACAATGGGGATATATTCTGACAAATGCATCATTAGGTAATTTCATTGTTGTGTGAACATCATAGGGTGTACTTACACAAACCTACATGATTGAGCATACTACACACCTAGACTATATGGTATAGCCTATTGCTCCTACACCACAAATCTATACAGCATGTTATTTTACTGAATACTGGAGGCATTTGTAACATAATGGTAAGTATTTGTCTATCTAAACGTATCTAAATACAGAAAAGGTACAATAAAGTATGGTACAAAAGATAAAAAATGATACACCTGTCTCAGGCACTTACCATAAATGGAGTTTGCAGGACTGGAAATTTCCTTGGGTGAGTCAGTGAATGAGTGGGTGAGTGAATGTGAAGGCCTAGGACATTACTGTACACTGTTGTAGGCTTTATAAGCACTGTATACTTAGGCTACATTAAAATTATGAAAACAATTTTTTTCTTTACAAATAAATTAACCTTAACTCACTGTAACTTTTTTACTTTATAAACTTAAAATTTTTTTTAAAATTTTGACTCTTTTGTAATAACACTTAAGGCACAAACATATTGTATAGTTGTACAAAAATATTTTCCTTGTATCTTTATTCTATAAACTTTATTTAAAAATTTATCTATTTATTTATTTTACTTTTTGAACTTTTTAATTAAAAACTAAGACACAAACACACACATTAGCCTAGGCCTAACAGGGTCAGGATGATCAATATCACTGTCTTCTATCTCCACATACTGTCCCAGGGGAAGGTCTTCAGGGGCAGTAACACACATGGAGCTGTCATCTCCTGTGGTAACAATGCCTTTTTCTGGAATACCTCCTGAAGGACTTGCCTGAGGCTCTTTTTGAGGAGATGTTAGTCTTTTCAGAAATATGTCTATGGCAGTGATTTGTTTTATGTTTCTTTTTTTCATCATAGATTTGCTTGTAAGCAGATAATGTCCTCTTCAGGTAGCAGCTTTAAGAGCTGCTATTACTTCTTGATCCATTGGTTGGATCAAAGAGCTGGTGTTTAGAGGCAAAAACACCACTTTGATATTGGGATAATCACCAATAAAAGGAAGATGTACAGGAACATTATCAACAATAAGCAAAATCTTGAAAGGTGTATTATCTCTTTTATTTAACTGGCACAGGAATTCAGGAGGCCATCTTGGAAGAGGAGCTGGGTCATCCGTGACCTCCTTTTGCTCTGTAGTACAAAGGCCATGCGTGCTTATTGACATACTGGAAGGCCCTCATGTTCTCCCTGTGCCAGATTACAAAAGGTTTCAATTTGTGGCCTGCAACATTGCCCCGAGCAAGACTGTTATCTTGTCATAGAAAGCTTGAACCCTGGCATTGACTTATTTTTCTCATGGATGAAAGTCCTCTCAGGCATTCATAAGCAGGTTTCATTCATATTGAAGATTTTCTCTGGTAAGTAATGTTCTTCCACGATCAGCTTATGTAGAGTTTCCAAAAATTCTTCAGCTGCCTTTTCATTAACACTTGCAGACTCACCACTCATATTTACATTATGTAATAAATAATGATTCTCGAATCATTTAAACCATGCAGAGCTAGCAGTAAATTCACCATCATAGTCAGGTCCAGCCTTTTCTTTTAACATAGCAAACAAACTTTTTGCCCTAACTATGATTGTTATGGTTCTGAGAGGGATACGCTTTTCTGTCTGGTCCTTAATCCAGGTAATTAGAAGTTTCTTCTTATCTGATATAAGCCTTCCTGAAGTTTGTGTCTTGTTGCCTTCAGTGAAGCAGACCTTTTAACAGCTTCTGTCACTTTGTTCTTGTTCTTCAAGATCATAGCTATGGTGGAAGAGAACATGCTTGACTGGTGAGCAATAACCATCACTGCCTTTCCACCTTCATGGCCCTTAATCAGTTTTTTTTTTTTTTTATACTTTAAGTTCTAGGGTACATGTGCACAACGTGCAGTTTTGTTACATAGTACACATGTGCCATGTTGGTGTGCTGTACCCATCAACTCGTCAGCACCCATCAACTCGTCATTTACATCAGTTATAACTCCCAATGCCATCCCTCCCCCCTCCCCGCTTCCCATAATAGGCCCCGGTGTGTGATGTTCCCCTCCCATGTCCAAGTGATCTCATTGTTCAATTCCCACCTATGAGTGAGAACATGTGGTGTTTGGCTTTCTGTTCTTGCAAAAGTTTGCTGAGAATGGTGGTTTCCAGCTGCACCCATGTCCCTACAAAGGACACGAACTCATCCTTTTTTATGGCTGCATAGTATTCCATGGTGTATATGTGCCACATTTTCTTAATCCAGTCTGTCACTGATGGACATTTGGGTTGATTCCAAGTCTTTGCTATTGTGAATAGTGCCGCAATAAACATATGTGTGCATGTGTCTTTATAGCAGCATGATTTATATAATCCTTTGGGTGTATACCCAGTAATGCGATGGCAGGGTCATGTGGTATTTCTAGTTCTAGATCCTTGAGGAATCGCCATACTGTTTTCCACAATGGTTGAACTAGTTTACAATCCCACCAACAGTGTAAAAGTGTTCCTATTTCTCCACATCCTCTCCAGCACCTGTTATTTCCTGACTTTTTAATGATTGCCATTCTAACTGGTGTGAGATGGTATCTCATTGTGGTTTTGATTTGCATTTCTCTGATGGCCAGTGATGGTGAGCATTTTTTCATGTGCCTGTTGGCTGTATGCATGTCTTCTTTTGAGAAATGTCTGTTCATATCCTTTGCCCACTTTTTGATGGGGTTGTTTGTTTTTTTCTTGTAAATTTGTTTGAGTTCTTTGTAGGTTCTGGATATTAGCCATTTGTCAGATGAGTAGATTGCAAAAATTTTCTCCCATTCTGCAGGTTGCCTGTTCACTCTGATGGTAGTTTCTTTTGCTGTGCAGAAGCTCTTTAGTTTAACTAGATCCCATTTGTCAATTTTGGCTTTTGTTGCCATTGCTTTTGGTGTTTTAGACATGAAGTCCTTGCCCATGCCTATGTCCTGAATGGTATTCCCTAGGTTTTCTTCTAGGGTTTTTATGGTATTAGGTCTAACATTTAAGTCTCTAATCCATCTTGAATTAATTTTCGTGTAAGAAGTAAGGAAAGGATCCAGTTTCAGCTTTCTGCTTATGGCTAGCCAATTTTCCCAGCACCATTTATTAAATAGGGAATCCTTTCCTCATTTCTTGTTTCTCTCAGGTTTGTCAAAGATCAGATGGCTGTAGATGTGTGGTATTATTTCTGAGGGCTCTGTTCTGTTCCATTGGTCTATATCTCTGTTTTGGTACCAGTACCATGCTGTTTTGGTTACTGTAGCCTTGTAGTATAGTTTGAAGTCAGGTAACGTGATGCCTCCAGCTTTGTTCTTTTGACTTAGGATTGTCTTGGCAATGCAGGCTCTTTTTTGGTTCCATGTGAACTTTAAAGTAGTTTTTTCCAATTCTGTGAAGAAAGTCATTGGTATCTTGATGGGGATGGCATTGAATCTATAAATTACCTTGGGCAGTATGGCCATTTTCACGATATTGATTCTTCCTATCCGTGAGCATGGTATGTTCTTCCATTTGTTTGTGTCCTCTTTTATTTCACTGAGCAGTGGTTTGTAGTTCTCCTTGAAGAGGTCCTTGACATCCCTTGTAAGTTGGATTCCTAGGTATTTTATTCTCTTTGAAGCAATTGTGAATGGAAGTTCATTCATGATTTGTCTCTCTGTTTGTCTGTTACTGGTGTATAAGAATGCTTGTGATTTTTGCACATTGATTTTGTATCCTGAGACTTTGCTGAAGTTGCTTATCAGCTTAAGGAGATTTTGGGCTGAGACAATGGGGTTTTCTAAATATACAATCATGTCATCTGCAAACAGGGACAATTTGACTTCTTCTTTTCCTAACTGAATACCCTTGATTTCTTTCTCTTGCCTGATTGCCCTAGCCAGAACTTCCAACACTATGTTGAATAGGAGTGATGAGAAAGGGCATCCCTGTCTTGTGCCAGTTTTCAAAGGGAATGCTTCCAGTTTCTGCCCATTCAGTATGATATTGGCTGTGGGTTTGTCATAAATAGCTCTTATTATTTTGAGATACGTTCCATCAGTACCGAATTTATTGAGAATTTTTAGCATGAAGGGCTGTTGAGTTTTGTCAAAGGCCTTTTCTGCATCTATCGAGATAATCATGTGGTTTTTGTCTTTGGTTCTCTTTATATGCTGGATTACATTTATTGATTTGTGTATGCTGAACCAGCCTTGCATCCTAGGGATGAAGCCAGTTTGATCATGGTGGATAAGCTATTTGATGTGCTGCTGGATTCAGTTTGCCAGTATTTTATTGAGGATTTTTGCATCGATGTTCATCAGGGATATTGGTCTAAAATTTTCTTTTCTTGTTGTGTCTCTGCCAGGCTTTGGTATCAGGATGATGTTGGCCTCATAAAATGAGTTAGGGAGGATTCCCTCTTTTTCTATTGATTGGAATAGTTTCAGAAGGAATGGTACCAGCTCCTCCTTGTACCACTGGTAGAATTTGACTGTGAATCCGTCTGGTCCTGGACTTTTTTTGGTTGGTAGGCTATTAATTATTGCTTAAATTTCAGAGCCTGTTATTCAGGGATTCAACTTCTTCCTGGTTTCGTCTTGGGAGAGTGTAAGTGTCCAGGAAATTATCCATTTCCTCTAGGTTTTCTAGTTTATTTGCATAGAGGTATTTATAGTATTCTCTGATGGTAGTTTGTATTTCTGTGGGGTTGGTGGTGATATCCCCTTTATCATTTTTCATTGCGTCTATTTGATTCTTCTCTCTTTTCTTCTTTATTAGTCTTGATAGTGGTCTATCAATTTTGTTGATCTTTTCAAAACACCAGCTCCTGGATTCATTGATTTTTTGGAGGGTTTTTGTGTCTCTCTCTCCTTGAGTTCTGCTCCGATCTTAGTTATTTATTGCCTTCTGCTAGCCTTTGAATGTATTTGCTCTTGCTTCTCTAGTTCTTTTAATTGTGATGTTAGTGTGTCAATTTGAGATCTTTCCTGCTTTCTCTTGTGGGCATTTAGTGCTATAAATATCCCTGTACACACTGCTTTAAATGCGTCCCAGAGATTCTGGTATGTTGTATCTTTGTTCTCATTGGTTTCAAAGAACATCTTTATTTCTGCCTTCATTTTGTTATGTACCCAGTAGTCATTCAGGAGCAAGTTGTTCAGTTTCCATGTAGTTGAGTGGTTTTGATTGAGTTTCTTAGTCCTGAGTTCTAGTTTGATTGCACTGTGGTCTGAGAGACAGTTTGTTATAATTTCTGTTCTTCTACACTTGCTGAGGAGTGCTTTACTTCCAACTGTGTGGTCAGTTTTGGAATAAGTGTGATGTGGTGCTGAGAAGAATGTATATTCTGTTGATTTGTGGTGGAGAGTTCTGTAGATGTCTATTAGGTCCACTTGGTGCAGAGTTGAGTTCAATTCCTGGATATCCTTGTTAACTTTCTGCCTTGTTGATCTGTCTAATGTTGACAGTGGGGTGTTGAAGTCTCCCATTATTATTGTATGGGAGTCTAAGTCTCTTTGTAAGTGTCTAAGAACTTGCTTTATGAATCTGGGTGCTCCTGTATTGGGTGCATATATATTTAGGGTAGTTAGCTCTTCCTGTTGAATTGATCCCTTTACCATTATGTAATGGCCTTCTTTGTCTCTTTTGATCTTTGATGGTTTAAAGTCTGTTTTATCAGAGACTAGGATTGTAAACCCTGCTTTTTTTTGTTCTCCATTTTCTTGGTAGATCTTCCTCCATCCCTTTATTTTGAGCCTATGTATGTCTCTGCGTGTGAGATGGGTCTCCTGAGTACAGCAAACTGATGGGTCTTGACTCTTTATCCAATTTGCCAGTCTGTGTCTTTTAATTGGACTATTTAGTCCATTTACATTTAAGGTTAATATTGTTATGTGTGAACTTGATCCTGTCATTGTGATATTAGCTGGTTATTTTGCTCATTAGTTGATGCAGTTTTTTCCTAGCGTCGATGGTCTTTACATTTTGGCATGTTTTTGCAATGGTTGGTACTGGTTGTTCCTTTCCATGTTTAGTGCTTCCTTCAGGGTCTCTTGTAGGGTAGGCCTAGTGGTGACAAAATCTCTAAGCATTTGCTTATCTGTAAAGGATTTTATTTCTCCTTCACTGATGAAACTTAGTTTGGCTGGATATGAAATTCTGGGTTTAAAATTCTTTTCTTTACAAATGTTGAATATTGGCCCCCACTCTCTTCTGGCTTGGAGAGTTTCTGCCAAGAGATCTGCTGTTAGTCTGATGGGCTTCCCTTTGTGGGTAACCCGACCTTTCTCTCTGGCTGCCCTTAACATATTTTCATTCATTTCACCTTTGATGAATCTGACACTTACGTGTCTTGGAGTTGCTCTTCTCGAGAAGTATCTTTGTGGCGACATTTTTTCATTCATTTCACCTTTGGTGAATCTGACACTTACGTGTCTTGGAGTTGCTCTTCTTGAGAACTATCTTTGTGGCGTTCTCTGTATTTCCTGAATTTGAATGTTGGCCTGCCTTACTAGGTTGGGGAAGTTCTCCTGGATGATATCCTGCAGAGTGTTTTCCAACTTGATTCCATTTTCCCCTTCACTTTCAGGCACACCATTCTGACATAGATTTGGTCTTTTCAAATAATTCCATATTTCTTGGAGGCTTTGTTCATTTCTTTTTCCTCTTTTTTCTCTAGACTTCTTGCTTCGTTTCATTCATTTGATCTTCAATCATTGATACTCTTTCTTCCAGTTGATCGAGTTGGGTACTGAAGCTTGTGCATTTGTCACGTATTTCTCGTGTCATGGTTTTTATCTCGTGTCATGATTTTTATCTCTGTCAGTTCATTTATGGCCTTCTCTGCATTGATTATTCTAGTTATCCATTCTTCCATTCTTTTTTCAAGATTTTTAGTTTTTTTGCACTGGGTGCATAGTTCCTCCTTTAGCTCTGAGAAGTTTGATCGACTGAAGACTTCTTCTCTCAACTCGTCAAAGTCATTCTCCATCCAGCTTTGATCCATTGCTGGTGATGAGCAACGGATCATCTCCCCCTTTGGAGGGGGAGATGTGCTCTGATTTTTTTAATTTCCAGCTTTTCTGCCCTACTTTTTTCCCATCTTTGTGGTTGTATCTGCCTTTAGTCTTTGATGATGGTGATGAACTGATAGGGTTTTGGTGTGGGTGTCCTTTCTGTTTGTTAGTTTTCCTTCTAACAGTCAGGACCCTCAGCTGTAGGTCTGTTGGAGATTGCTTGAGGTCCACTCCAGACCCTGTTTGCCTGGATATCAGCAGCGGAGGCTGCAGAAGATAGAATATTGCTGAACAGCAAGTGTTGCTGTCTGATTCTTGCTCTGGAAGCTTCATCTCAGGGGTGTACCACGCCGTGTGAGGTGTGAGGTGTCAGTCTGCACCTAGTGGGGGATGTCTCCGAGTTAGGCTACTCAGTGATCAGGAACCCACTTGAGCAGGCAGTCTATCCGTTCTCAGATCTCAACCTCCATGCTGGGAGATCCACTGCTCTCTTCAAAGCTGTCAGACATGGTCATTTACCTCTGCCGAGGTTTCTGCTGCTTTTTAACTATGCCCTGTTCCCAGAGATGGAGTCTACAGAGACAGTCAGGCTCCCTTGAACTGTGGTGGGCTCCACCCTGTTTGAGCTTCTGGGCAGCTTTGTTTACCTACTTAAGCCTCGGCAATGGTGGGCACCCCTCCCCCCGCCTCGCTGCTGCCTTGCAGTTAGATCTCAGACTGCTGTGCTAGCAAGAGGGAGGCTCCGTGGGGGTGGGACCCTCCCGTCCAGGTGTGGGATATAATTTCCTAGTGTGCTGTTTGCTAAGACCCTTGGTAAAGCACAGTATTAGAGTGGGAGCTACCCGATTTTCCAGGTGTTGTGTGTCTCAGTTTCCCTTGGCTAAGAAAAGGGATTCCCCTCCCCCCTTGCACTTCCCAGGTGAGGCGATGGCTCGCCCTGCTTCAGCTCTCGCTGGTCAGGCTGCACCAGCTGACCAGCACCGATTGTCTGGCACACCCCAGTGAGATGAACCCGGTACCTCAGTTGAAAATGGAGAAATCACCCGTCCTCTGTGTCGCTCGCGCTGGGAGCTGGAGGCTGGAGCTGCTCCTATTCAGCCATCTTACTCTAGGATCCTTTGTCCATGTGGTAGAGTTGCCTCTGGACTGTGCAAAACACGTGGCAGCGAATTCTGTTCAATGAGGAAAGGCGCGTCCCCACACAGAGCAGCTCTTGGGTCTGAGGAGGGCCAGGCAGGGCATGCGTCTGCTGTCTAGATTTGAATTAAAGCTGACTTGTGGGAGATAAGGCCATGCCACTGTGGCACCTTCTCCCGTCCAGCTCCGAACACTCAACGGTGAGGGCCGTGGGAGGAAGCGGCAGTTTTCACAGCCTCTTACTCCAGTCCTCACGGTCTGGTTCTTTTTCTGATTTAACACAATGGGGCTGATGGCCCCATAGGTAATTCCCCTTAATCACTTTTAATTTTGTTTCCAAGTCAGACATGTGATGTGGCCTCTTACTGGCGACACCAGCAGTGGATTTTATATACTTAGGAGACACAACCGGCAAAACAACACAAGATAAAATCAAGCAAAAGAGAAAATGTTGCAAACAAGAGATGCAATAAACATGAGCTCTATGAGGCTGCTGCTGGTGTAAGATGTCATACTGTTTTGCAGTAAACTGTTTTTTTTAATAAGTAGGAGGAGTGCACTCTAAAATAATGATAAAATGTATAGTATAGTAAATATATAGACCAGTACATAGTCATTTATTATCAAGTATTATGTAGTACATAATTGTATGTGCTATGTTTTTATACAACTGGCAGCACAATAGGTATGTTTACACCAGCCTGGATACAAACACATGAGTAATGTGTTGTGTTACAACCTTAAGATGGCTAGGATGTCAATAGGCAGTAGGAATTTTTCAACTCCATTATAATCTTATGGAATCACTATCCTATATGTGGTCACTGGGTGAAACATCATTATGTAGTATATGACTACATGTACAATCTATAAGCAGTTTTGGCCCTCAGGATAGTTTTAAGGTTCATCTTTTTTTTATGATACTTTAAGTTCTGGGGTATATGTGCAGAATGTGCAGTTTTGTTGCATAGGTATACACTTTCCATGGTGGTTTGCTGCACCCATCAACCCATCACCTACATTAGGTATTTCTCCTAATGCTATCCCTTCCCTAGCCCCCCACCCTGCGACAGGCCCCAGTTTGTGATGTTTCCCTCCCTATGTCCATGTGTTCTCATTGTTTAACTACCATTTATGAGTAAGAACATGTGGTGTTTGGTTTTCTGTTCTTGTGATAGTTTGCCAAGAATGATGGTTTCCAGCTTCATTCATGTCCCTGCAAAGGACATGAACTCATCTTTTTTTTATGGCTGCATAGTATTCCATGGTGTATATGTGCCACATTTTCTTTATCCAGTGTATTATTGATGGACATTTGGGTTGGCTCCAAGTCTTTGCTGTTGTGAATAGGGCTGGAGTAAACAAAGCTGTGCATGTGTCTTTATAGTAGAATAATTGATAATCCTTTGGGTATATATGGGATTACTGGGTCAAATGATATCTCTGGTTCTAGGTCCTTGAGGAATTGCCACACTGTCTTTCACAGTGGTTGAACTAATTTACACTACCACCAACCGTCTAAAAGCGTCCCTATTTCTCCACATCCTCTCCAGCATCTGTTGTTTCCTGACTTTTTAAATGATTACCATTCTAACTGGCATGAGGTGGTATCTCATTGTGGTTTTGATTTGCATTTCTCTAATGACCAGTGTTGATAAGCATTTTTTCGTATGTCTGTTAGCTGCATAAATGTCTTCTTTTGAGAAGTGTCTCTTCATATCCTTTGACCACTTTTTGATGGGATTGTTTGTTTTTTTCTTGTAAATTTGTTTAAGTTCTTTGTAGATTCTAGATATTAGCCCTTTGTCAGATGGATAGATTGCAAAAATTTTCTCTCATTCTGTAGGTTGCCTGTTTACTCTGATGATAGTTTCTTTTGCTGTGCGGAAGCTGTTTGGTTTAATTAGATCCCATTTGCCAATTTTGGCTTTTGTTGCCATTGCTTTTGGTGTTTTAGTCATGAAGTCTTTGCCCATGCCTATGTCCTGAATGGTATTGCCTAGGTTTTCTTCTAGGATTTTTATGGTCCTAGGTCTTACATTTAAGTATTTGATCCATTTTGAGTTGATTTTTATATAAAGTGTAAGTAAGGTGTCCAGTTTGAGTTTTCTGCATATGGCTAGCCAGTTTTCCCAACACCTTTTATTAAATAGGGAATATTTTCCCCATTGCTTGTTTGTGTCAGGTTTGTCAAAGATCAGATGCTTGTAGATGTGTGGTGTCATTTCTGAGGCCTCTATTCTGTTCCATTGGCCTATGTATCTGTTTTGGTACCAGTACCATGCTGTTTTGGTCACTGTAGCCTTGTAGTATAGTTTGAAGTCAGGTAGCATGATGCCTCCAGCTTTGTTCTTGCCCATGATTGTCTTGGCTATACACGCTCTTTTTTCGTTCCATATGAAGTTTAAAGTAGTTTTTTCCAATTTTCTGAAGAAAGTCAGTGATAGCTTGATGGGGATAGCATTGAATCTATAAATTACTTTGGGCAGTGTGGCCATTTTCACAATGTTGATTCTTCCTATCCATGAGCATGGAATGTTTTTCCATTTGTTTGTGTCCTCTCTTATTTGCTTGAGCAATTGTTTGTAGTTCTTCTTGAAGAGGTCCTTCACATCCCTTGGAAGTTGTATTCCTAGGTACTTTATTCTTTTTGTAGCAATTGTGAATGGGAGTTCACTCATGATTTGGCTCTGTTTGTCTGTTATTGGTGTATAGGAATGCTTGTGATTTTTGCACATCGATTTTTTATCCTGAGACTTTGCTGAAGTTGCTTATCAGCTTAAGGAGATTTTGGGCTGAGACGATGGGGTTTTCTAAATATACAATCATGTCATCTGCAAACAGGGACAATTTGATTTCCCCTCATCCTGTTTGAATACCCTTTATTTCCTTCTCTTGCCTGATTGCCCTGGCCAGAACTTCCAGTACTATGTTGAATAGGAGTGATGAGAGAGAGCATCCTTCTCTTGTGCCAGTTTTCGAAGGGAGTACTTCCAGTTTCTGCCCATTCAGTATGATATTGGCTGAGGGTTTGTCATAATTAGCTCTTGTTATTTTGAGGTACGTTCCATTAATACCTAGTTTATTGAGAGTTTTTAGCATGAAACGGTGTTGAATTTTGTCAAAGGCCTTTTCTGCATCCACTGAGATAATTGTGTGGTTTTTGTCATTCGTTCCATTTATGTGATGGATTATGTTTATTGATTTGCATATGTTGAACCAGCCTTGCATCCTAGGGATGAAGCTGACTTGATTGTAGTGGATAAGCTTTTTGATGTGCTGATGGTGGATTCAGTTTGCCAGTGTTTTATTGAGGATTTTCACATCAATGTTCATCAGGGATATTGGCCAGTAATTTTCTTTTCTTGTTGTGTCTCTGCCAGGTTTTGGTATCAGGATGATGCTGGTCTCACAAAATGAGTTAGGGGGAAATTCCCTTTTTTTCTATTGTTTGGAATAGTTTCAGAAGGAAGGGTATCGGCTCCTCTTTGCACCACTGGTAGAATTCGGCTGTGAATCCATCTGGTCCTGGACTTTTTTTGGTTGGTAGGCTATTAATTACTGCCTCAATTGCATAACTTGTTATTGGGTTATTCAGGGATTTGACTTCTTTCTGTTTTAGACTTGGTAGAGTGTAGGTGTCCAGGATTTTATCAGTTTCTTCTCTTTTCTAGTTTATTTGCAGAGAGGTATTTCTAGTATTCTCTGATGGTAGTTTATATTTCTGTGGGATCAGATAGTGGACCCCCTATATCATTTTTAATTGCATCTATTTGATTCTTCTCTCTTTTCCTCATTAGTCTGGTTAGCGTTCTATCTATTTTGTTGTTCTTTTTGAAAAATCAGCTCCTGGATTCGTTGATTTTTTTTAAGGGTTTTTGTGTCTCTATGTCCTTCAGTTCTGCTCTGATCTTAGTTATTTCTTGTCTTCTGCTAGATTTTGAACTTGCTGTTGCTTCTCTAGTTTTTAAAATTTTGATGTTAGGGTGTCAATTTTAGATCTTTCCTGCTTTCTCCTCTGGGGATTTAGTGCTATAAGTTTCTCTCTACACATTGCTTTCAGTGTGTCCCAGAGATTCTGGTACGTTGTGCCTTCATTCTCATTGGTTTCAATGAACGTCTTTATTTCTGCCTTAATTTTGTTATTTACCCAGTAGTCAGTCAGGAGCAGGTTATTCAGTTTCCATGTATTTGTGTGGTTTTGAGTGAGTTTCTTAATCCTGAGTTGTATTTTGATTGCTCTGTGGTGTGAGAGACTGTTTTTTATAATTTTTGTTCTTTTGCATTTGCTGAGGAATGTTCTACTTCCAATTATGTGGTCAATTTTAGAATAAGTGTGATGAGTTGCTGAGAAGAATATATATTCTGTTGATTTGGGGTGGAGAGTTCTGTAGATGTATATTGGGTCCGCTTGGTCCAGAGCTGGGTTCAAGTACTGAATATCCTTGTTAATTTTCTGTCTCATTCATCTCATATTGACAGTGCAGTTTTAAAGTCTCCCACTATTATTGTGTGGGAGTCTCTTTGTAGGTCTCTAAAAACTTGCTTTTTGAATCTGGATGCTCCTGTCTTAGGTGCATATATATTTAGTATTGTTAGCTCTTCTTGCTGTATTGATCCCTTTGCCATTATGTAATGGCCTTCTTTGTCTCTTTTGATCTTTGTTGGTTTAAAGTCTGTTTTATCAGAGATTAGGATTGCAACTCCTGCTTTTTTTGCTCTCCATTTACTTGGTAAATATTCCTCCATCCCTTTATTTTGAGCCTATGTGTGTCTTTGCTCATGAGATGGGTCTCCTGAGTACAGCACACTGATGGGTCTTGACTCTTTATCAAATTTCCCGGTCTGTGTCTTTTAATTGGGGCATTTAGCCCATTTAAGGTTAATATTGTTATGTGTGAATTTGATCCTGTCATTATGATGCTAGCTGGTTGTTTTGCCCATTAGTTGATGCAGTTTCTTCACAGTGTCGATGTTCTTTACAATTTGGTATGTTTTTGCCATGCTTGGTACCAGTTGTTCCTTTTCATGTTTAGTGTTTCCTTCAGGCACTCTTGTAAGGCAGGTCTGGTGGTGACAAAATCTCTCAGCATTTGCTTCTCTGTAAAGGATTTTATTTCTCCTTTACTTATGAAGCTTAGTTTGGCTGGATATGAAATTCTGAGTAAGAATGTTTAATATTAACCCCCACTGTCTTCTGGCTTGTAGGGTTTCTGCAGAGAGATCTGCTGTTAGTCTGATGGGATTCCCTTTGTGGGTAACCCGACCTTTCTCTCTGGCTACCCTTAACATTTTTTTCCTTGGTGAATCTGGTGATTATTTGTCTTGTGGTTGCTCTTCTCGAGGAGTATCTTTGTGGTGTTCTCTGTATTTCCTGAATTGGAATGTTGGCCTGTCTTGCTAGGTTGGAGAAGTTCTCCTGGAAAATGTGCTAAAGAGTGTTTTCCAACTTGGTTCCATTCTCCCTGTCACTTTCAGGTGCACTAATCAAACGTAGATTTAGTCTTTTAACATAGTCCCATATTTCTTGGAAGCTTTGTTCATTCCTCTTTATTCTTTTTCCTCTAATCTTGTCTTCTCTCATTAAGTTGACCTTAAATCACTGATATTCTTTCTTCTGCCTGATCGATTTGCCTATTGGAACTTGTGTATGCTTCTTGAAGTTCTCGTGCTGTGTTTTTCAGCTCCATCAGGTCATTTAAGTTCTTCTCTACACTGGTCATATTCTAGTTAGCAATTTTGTCTAACCTTTTTTCACAGTTCTTAGCTTCCTTGCATTGGGTTAGAATATACGCTTTTAGCTTGGAGTAGTTTGTTATTACCCACCTTCTGAAGCCTACTTCTGTCAATTTGTCAAACTCATTCTCCATCAAGTTTCATTTTCTTGCTGTCAAGGAGTTGTGATCCTTTAGAGAAGAGGCATTTTGGTTTTTGGAATTTGCAGCCTTTTTGCGCTGGTTTCTCCCTGTCTTTGTGGATTTATCTACCTTTTGTCTTTGTTGTTGATGACCTTCAGATGGGGTCTTTGTGTGGACACGCTGTTCCTTTCCGTTTGTTAGTTTTCATTCTGACAGGCCCCTCTGCTGCAGGTTTGCTGGAGTTTTCTGGAGGTCCACTTTCGATCCTGTTTGCCTGGATATCACCAGTGGAGGCTATAGAACAACAGATTGCTGCCTGATCTTTCCTCTGGAAGCTTCGTCCCAGAGGGTCACCTGCCAGATGCCAGCCAGAGCTGTCCTGTATGAGGTGTTTGTTGGCCCCTACTGGGAGATGTCTCCCAGTCAGGATACACGGGGGTCAGGGACCCACTTGGGGAGGTAGTCTGACCCTTAGCAGAGCTTGAACACTGTGCTGGGAGGTCTGCTGCTGTCTTCAGAGCTGTCAGGCAGGAACGTTTAAGTCTGCTGAAGCTTTGCCCACTGTCGCCCCTTTCCCTAGGTGCTCTGTCCTAGGGAGATGGGGGTTTTATCTTTAAGTCCCTGACTGGGGCTACTGCCATTTCTTTTCAGAGATGTTTTGCCCAGAGAGGAGAAATGTAGAGAGGCAGTCTAGCTGCAGCGGCCTTGCTAAGCTGCAGTGGGCTCCGTCCAGTTGGAACTTCCCAGCGGCTTTATTTACACTGCAAGCATAAAACTGCCTACTCAACTCTCAGCAATGGCAGACGCCCTTCCCCCCACCAAGCTTGAAAGTCCTGGCTAGACCTTAGACTGCTGTTGTGCTGGCAGTGAGAATTTCAAGCCAGTGGATCTTAGTTTGCTGGGCTACATGGTGGTGGGACCCGCCGAGTCAGACCACTTGGCTCCCTGGCTTCAGCACCCCTTTCTAGGGGAGTGAACAGTTCTGTCTCACTGGTGTTCCAGGTGCCACTGAGGTATGGAAAAAAAGAAATCCTGCAGCTAGTTTTGTGTCTGCCCAAATGGCCATCCAGTTTTGTGCTTGAAACCCAGCGCCCTGGTGAGGTAGTCACAGGAAGGAATCTCCTGGTTTGTGGGTTGTAAAGACCATATGACAAGCACAGTATCTGTGTTGGAGTTCCTCAGGCTCAGACCCTCATAGCTTCCCTTGGGTAGGGGAGAAAATCCCTTGACCCCTTGTGCTTCCTGGGTGAGGTGACACCCCACTCTGCTTCTGCTTGCCTTACGTGGGGTGCACCCATTGTCCAACCAGTCCCAATGAGATGAACCAGGTACCTCAGTTGGAAATGCAGAAATCACTCGCCTTCTGTGTGGATCTCTCTGGGAGCTGCAGACCAGTGTTGTTCCTGTTTGGCCATCTTGCCAGCAATAGGTTCATCTTTTTTATTCAGGGTAGTTTTCTCATATTATTTAAATCTTAGCTAGAAGTAATGTTTCTGAAATGCTTTGAAGTAGGTGTCTTTTCCAAACAACAATATAAATAGCTACTAATGAAGTGAGAAAATTCTTATGGACTTAGAAGCACTACAGCTATATTATTTGTGATATAATTTTCTGGTATAATCTTTGTGTGTTAACAAGTCCAAGTACTTTGATATCCTTTGTGATTAATGCCAAGCACAATGAATAAGATAATTAACTGTGATGATCCGTGTCAACATTTAAATCATCTATGGGAAGAGATTGACCATCTGGGGATATACCAAGAAGAGAACGATTATGCAAGTTCTATAATTTGACACATTTCCAGGCAGAGGTGGTCAAATACCCCAGAACACAAATTCACAATAAGGTTAACTAATTTACCCTATTCAGTTATTTTTGTTTCTTATGTTGTTTTAGTACTTGCTTTTCTTTGCAGTGACTGTTGAAACCTTTGGCTTCTTCTTCAAACCCCCATTCATTTCTTCTGTCTCAGCAGATGTCCTAAGCACTGACTTTTGTCAACTCTCATCTCCCTTTGCTTACTTAAAATATTTCTCTATGAATGGCTTCAATTTATATAGTTTAGTCTTCTCAATTCTGTCTTGAACTCTTAAGCATCACCAACTTTTTTCCTCAGCTTGCTTTCTTGACTTTCCTGGAGGTTTGTATCAAGTGTTGTTTTCTACTTGAAACTCTCCTTTTGTTTGATTTTTTGTGATAGTACCTTGTCTCTGATTCTTCCCCCAAAATTTCTGTTTTATAATTTTATTCTCTTACTTTTGCTGCTCCTGTTACATTGGGTCGTACTTAGATTAAGGTGGTAGTAGTGAAGGTGAAGAGGTGGAAATAATTGGATTTTAATGTGTTTTGGTTGTAGAATTGACAAGATTTGCTGGTGGACTTGGTATGAGAATGAATGGAAGACAGGAATCACGGACAAACCCTAGTTCTTAGTTTGAGCAATTGAAAGAATGGCAATGTCATTTACTGAGACGGAATGAGAGTACAGACTTGGGAGGAATGGAAAATCAAGAATTTTATTTAGGTGACAAGTTTGAGATACTTGGTGGCAACTAAGTGGACATGTCAAGTTAGCAGCTGGGTATACCATTTGGAGTCCAAGGGAGGAATCAGATAAGTGATAGACACTTAGGAGTTATAATCATACAGTGATATTGATGACTTGTGATTGGGTGAGATAACCCATAGCTTTGGTTTTCAAATGTTAGTGTGCATCATAATCATGTAGAGGGCTGGTTTGTCAAACAGATTGCTAGGTCCTATCTAAGAGTTTCTGACTCAATAGGGTTGAGATGGGCCCTAATAATTTTCATTTCTTTCTTTCTTTTTTTGAGATGGAGTCTTGCTCATCGCCCAGGCTGGAGTGCAGTGGCGCGATCTCGGCTCACTGCAAGTTCCGCCTCCCGGGTTCATGCCATTCTCCTGTCTCAGCCTCCCGAGTAGCTGGGACTACAGGCGCCCACCACCACGCCCAGCTAATTTTTTGTATTTTTAGCAGAGACGAGGTTTCACCGTGTTAGCCAGGATGGTCTCGATCTCCTGACCTCGTGATCTGCCCGCCTCGGCCTCCCAAAGTGCTGGGATTACAGGCGTGAGCCACAGCGCCCGGCCAATAATTTTCATTTCTAATTTCTCCAAATGATACTGGTTTCAGGACCACATTTTTTTAAAATTATACTTTAAGTTCTAGGGTACATGTGCACAATGTGCGGGTTTGTTACATGTGTATACATGTGCCATGTTGGTTTGCTACACCCATTAACTCGTCATTTACATTAGGTATTTCTCCTAATACTATCCCTCCCCCATCCCCCCACCCCATGATAGGCCCCAGTGTGTGATGTTCCCCACCCTGTGTCCAAGTGTTCCCATTGTTCAATTCCCACCTATGAATGAGAACATGAGGTGTTTGGTTTTCTGTCCTTGCAATAGTTTGCTCAGAATGATGGTTTCCAGCTTTATCCATGTCACTACAAAGGACATGAACTCATCCTTTTTTATGGATGCATAGTATTCCGTGGTGTATATGTGCCACATTTTCTTAATCCAGTCTATCATTGGTGAACATTTGGGTTGGTTCCAAGTCTTTGCTATTGTGAATAGTGCCGCAAGAAACATACGTGTGCATGTGTCTTTATAGTAGCATGATTTATAATCCTTTGGGTATACACCCAGTAATGGGATTGGTGAGTCAAATGGTATTTCTAGTTCTATATCCTTGAGGAATCACCACACTGTCTTCCACAATGGTTGAACTAGTTTACCCTCCCACCAACAGTGTAAAAGCATTTCAGGACTACATTTAGAGGGAGATAGGGTGTGATTAAGAAAATAAAGAGAAGAGGGCTGAGAAGTGAGGTCTGGACATACCAACGTTTAGAAATTGTATAGAGAAATTTGAGGAGAAGAGCCATTGAGGTAGGAAGCAATTTAGAACACATTGACATAGAAACTAAAAGGAAAGATGTTGCAGAAAGGAGGAAGCTTTTTGTGTGAAAAAAGGAAAGTGACTAGTTTAGAGAATAATTGGTCTGCAAAGAACCTTGTCCCAAGAGATTTGGGAGTCACAAATTCTATGTCCACAAATAGCCTTTTTGATTGGTTTGAACAGTATTACATACCGATGTCTCAATCCATCTTTTTATTAAAATAATATTATATAAGGTGTATAAACTCTGATTATAACAACTGCTTCCTCATTGCTATGTTGTGAACCAGGAGAATTTGAATTGGGAAAGGTATCTCAAGGTAGTAATAGTACTGTTGGTGTTACACTGGCATTGCCCAAAGATGGCCAAATAAACGTTGCTGGCCCTACCTTTAAGCCAGCTTTCTTCCCACCTACCCATTGACAGTATGGTTTCTGCTTTATTTCTCAGGATGTTAGAATGATGCTATTGGGTTATAGCTACTTATGAGTCCCTTCCTATATCAAAGGAACAAAAGAGTGCTAGATAGTCTCATTTCCTTCACTCAGTTTAGGTGTTTTTATTCTAAGCATGTGTGGCTTTTCTTTTCAATGCTCCTGATTCCCTGCCTTGCCCACTGCCTCATAATTTTAGCTTTAGATGGTCACACGAAGATTATTTGATATCATTAAGAATATGAATCTACAAGGGCCCCCAACCCTCCTTCTAATTACTTTGCTAAGACTTATTTTCAGTTCTATGACAATTGGATTGATGGTGTTCTTGCTTTCACACAGGTGTAGTTGATTAGATTTCAACTTTCTTTTTTTTCAACTTTTTAAAAAAAAGTTTTATATGAATTTCAGTCTTTGAATCTTTGTTTGTGCTTTCCCTCTAAACCCCCATTGGTTTGTTAACTCATCATAAAAATTCTCAACCAAAGAGGAAAAGAAATACATCTTTCCATTCACCTCAGTCCACCTCAAACCCCACTACCACTCCATTTACACCCCATTCCCCAATGTGCTGTATAGTTTCTCATCTCCATGCCCTGACTATAGTGCTTCCTCAGCCTAAAAAAGAAACTTTGCCCTTTAAAAGAAAATTCAAAAGCTCTCCCTGCTTTCTTCAATCCTTCAGTTAGAATAACATTTTCCTTCCCTTGGTACTTCTTCCCCATTTTGCTTTAGCACTTATTCAAATTCATATGTACATAAACACACATCTATATGTATGTATGTATGTGTGTGTGTGTGTGTATATTTATATATTTTCTTGGCTAGAACCAAATTTCCCAAATTTAGTTTGGGAAATCTACTCAGGATCTTTGCCTCAGATAGCATATCAGAATCCCTAAGACAGATTGGGAGGCCAAGGCGGGAAGATCACGTGAAGTCAGGAGTTCCTGGCCAACATGTTGAAACTCTGTCTCTATAAAAATACAAAAATTAGACAGGCGTGGTGGTGTGTGCTGGTAGTCCCAGCTACTTGGGAGGCTGAGGCAGGAGAATTACTTCAACCCGGGAGATGGAGGTTGCAGTGAGCCAAGATCATGCCACTGCACTCCAGACTGGGCAACAGAGCAAGATTCCATCTCAAAAAGAGAGAGAGAGAGAAAAAAAAGAATCCCTAAGACAGGGCAATTCTTATCAACTGAGAAATACTGATCTGGCATGCTCTGAGAGCAGGATCCACTGCATACATTTTAATGGACACATGACATATAGAGTTGGGCCTGTGACCAGAGCCAACCTGTGAGTAGCCAGAGTAGGTGAATGAATGGCAGTATGGTAGAGGTATGATCTACAAATATTTTATTTTATTTTTTTAAAAATAATTATTGTATCTATTAAAGCAGAACTGATGGATTTTGGACACTGAAGACAGATCTTTCTTTCCCCCCCCCCACTTTCTTTTCTTTCCTTTTTCTTTTATTTTTTAAGACAGAGTTTCACTTGGTTACCCAGGCTGGAGTGCAGTGAGGCAACCTTGGCTTACTGCAATCCCTGCTCCCTAGTTCAGGTGATTCTCCTACCTCAGCCTCCCTAGTAACTGGGATTACAGGCATGTGCCACAAAGCCTAGCTAATATTTTTTATATTTTTAGTAGAGACTGGGTTTTGCTATGTTGGCCAGGCTGGTTTTGAACCCCTGGCCTTAAGTGATCCTTCCACACCAGCCTCCCAAAGTGCTGGGATTACAGGCGTGAGATACCGCACCCGGCCTCCCAAATGTTTTCCACATAATCATATTATGTATATTTGAAATAACCATTACAGAAGCCATTTCTTTCCATTGAAATCATGAGATCTTCAGAAGGCCCTTACATAAATGGAAATACAACGTTTCATAGTAGAGTTTCAGTTCAGATTAATTACCAGATTAACCCCAAAGGAGTAGACTCAGGATGAGTAAATTTTAGAGTGCAGTGAGACCACTCATCCGAGGGCAGAGGAGATTGAGAGATGGGGTTCTACATGTCAGTGCAATGGCTTTAAAGTTATCAAAATTTGGAAGGAGCAACATTAGAAGGACAAATGTAGAACTTGATGGCCTATTAACAATGTTGTGAAGGGCCATCTCAAACTCTAATATTTGATCTTAGTTTATGATACATAGCCTGTAAACATGATATTAGCTTCTTTCTTCTTTTCTTTTTTTTACATTTCTATTTTTTATTTTGTTATTTTTTTATTTCCATAGGTTATTGGGGAACGGGTGGTGTTTGGTTGCATGAGTGTATTCTTTAGTGGTGATTAGTGAGATTTACGTGCATCCATCACCCGAGCAGTATACACTGAACCCTATGTGTAGTCTTTTATCCCTCTCCCCCTTCCCATCCTTTTGCCCTGAGTCCCCAAAGTTCATTGTGTCTTTCTTATGCCTTTGCATCCTCATAGCTTAGCTCCCACTTATAAGTGAGAACATATAATGTTTGGTTTGCCATTCTTGAATTACTTAACTTAGAATAATAGTTTCTAACTTCATCCAGGACAATGCGAATACCATTAATTCATTCCTTGTTATGGCTGAGTAGTATTCCATTGTGTGTGTGTGTGTGTGTGTGTATAAAAATCACAGTTTCTTTATCCATTCATTGATTGATGGGCATTTGAGTTGGTTTCACATTTTTGCAATTGTGAAGTGCTGCTATAAATATGCGTGTGCAAGTATCTTTTTTGTATAATGACCTCTTTTCTTCTGGACAGATACCCAGTAATGGGATTGCTGGATGAAATGGTAGTTCTACTTTTAGTTCTTTACGGAATCTCCACACTATTTTCCATAGTGGTTGTACTAGTTTACACTCCCACCAGCAGTGTAGAAGTGCTCCCTGCTCACTGCATCCATGCCAATATCTACTATTTTTTGATTATAGCCATTCTTGCATATGTCAGGTGGTAATGCATTGTGGTTTTGATTTGCATTTTCCTGATCATTAGTGACGTTGAGCATTTTTTCATGTTTATTGGCCATTTGTATATCTTCTTTTGAGAATTGTCTATTCATGTCCTTAGCCCACATTTTTTTTTTTTTTCCAGACGGAATCTCACTCTGTCACCCAGGCTGGAGTGCAGTGGTGTGATCTCGTCCTTGGCCCACTTTTTGATGGGATTGTTTGTTTTTTCCTTGCTGATTTGTTTGAGTTCGTTGTAGATTCTGGATATTAGTCCTTTGTCATATGTATAGATTGTGAAGATTTTCTCCCACTCTGTGGGTTGTCTGTTTTCTCTGCTAACTGTTCCTTTTGGCATGTAAAAGTTCTTCAGTTAAATCAAGTTCCATCTATTTATCTCTGTATTTATTGCATTTCCTTTAGGGTTCTTGGTCATGAAATCCTTGCCTAAGCCAGTGTCTAGAAGAGTTTTTCTGATGTTATTTTGTAGAATTTTTATAGTTTCAGGTCTTAGATTTAAGTCCTTAATCAATCTTGAGTTGATTTTTGTATAAGGTGAGAGTCGTGGATCCATTCTCATTCTCCTGCATGTGACTAGCCAATTACCCCAGCAACATTTGTTGAAAAGGGTGTCCTTTCTCCACTTTATGTTGGAGTTTGCTTTGCTGAAAATGAGTTAGCTGTAAGTATTTGGGTTTCTTTCTGGGTTCTCCATTCTGTTCCATTGGTCTGTGTGCCTATTTTTTTTTACAAGTACTATGCTGTTTTGGTGACTGTGGCCTTATAGTATAGTTTGAAATCAGGTAATGTGATACCTCTATATTTGTTCTTTTTGCTTAGTTTAGGTTTGGCTCTGCAGGCTCTTTTTTGGTTCCATATGAATTTTAGAATTGTTTTTTCTAATTCTGTGAAGAATGATGATAATATTTTGATGGGGATTGCCTTGAATTTTTAGATTGCTTTTGGCAGTATGGTCATTTTCACAATATTGATTCTACCCATCCATGAAGATAAGATGTGTTTCCATTTGTTTGTATTGTCTATAATTTCTTTCAGCAGTGTTTTGTAGTTTTCCTTGTAGAGGTCTTTTACCTGCTTGGTTAGGTATATTCCTACGTATTTTATTTTTTTGCATTTTAAACGGGGTTGAGTTCTTGATTTGATTCTCAGCTTGGTTGCTGTTGGTGTATAGAAGGGCTACTGATCTGTGTGCATTAATCTTGTATACAGAAACTTTGCTGAATTCTTTTATCAGTTCTAGGAGCTTTCTGGAAGAGTCTTTAGGGTTTTCTAGGTAAACAATCATATCATCAGCTAATAGCAACAGTTTGACTTCCTCTTTGTTGATTTGGATGACTTTTTTTCTTTCTCTTGTCTGATGGCTCTGGCTAGGACTTCCAGTGCTGTGTTGAAGAGGAGTGGTGAGAGTAGACATCATTGTCTTTTTCCAGTTCTCAGAGGGAATGCTTTCAGTTTTTCCCCATTCAATATTATGTTGGCTGTTGGTTTGTCATAGATGGCTTTTATTACATTGAATTATGTCCCTTGTTTGCCAATTTTGCTGAGAGTTTTACTCATAAAGTGATGCTGGATTTTGTTGAATGCTTTTTCTGCATCTATTGAGATGATCATGTGATTGTTTTTTTTAGTTCTGTTTATGTAGTGTGTTGCATTTATTGACTTGCATATGTTAAACCATCCTTGCCTCCCTGGTATGAAACCCAGTCGATCATGGTGGATTATCTGTTTGATATGTTGTAGGATTTGGTTAACTAATGTTATGTTAAGGATTTTAGCATCTATGTTTATCAAGAATATTGGTCTGTAGTTTTCTTTTTTATTATGTCCTTTCCTGGTTTTGGTATTAGGGTGATACTGGCTTCATAAAATGATTTAGGGAAGGTTCCCTCTTTCTGTATCTTGTGGAATAGTGTCAATAGGATTGGTACCAATTCTTCTCTGAATGTCTGGTAGAATTCTGCTGTAAACCCATCTGGTCCTGGACTTTCTTTATTGGTAATTTTTAAATTATCATTTCAATCTCATTGCTTGTTATTGGTCTGTTAAAGGTATCTAACTCTTCCTGATTTAAGCTGGGAGGGTTGTATCTTTCTAGGAATTTATCCATCTCCTCTACATTTTCTAGTTTATGTGTTTAAAGGTGTTCGTAGTAGCCTTGAATGATCTTTTGTATTTCAGTGGTGTTAGTTGTAATATCTCCTGTTTTGTTTCTTATTGAGCTTATTTGGATTTTCTCTCTGCTTTTCTTGGTTAATCTTGCTAATAATCTATCAGTTTTATTTATCTTTTCAAAGAACTGGCTTTTTGCTTCATTTATCTTTTTGTTTGTTTGTTTGTTTGTTTCAATTTCATTTAGTTCTGCTCTGACCTTGGTTCTTTCCTTTCATGTGCCAGGTTTGGGTTTGGTTTGTTCTTCTTTCTTGTTTCTTGGAGTGTGACCTTAGATTGTCTGTTTATATTTTTTCAGACTTTTTGATGTAGGTGTTCAGGGCTGCGAACTTTCCTCTTAGCACTGCCTTTGCTGTATCCCAGAGGTTTTTATAGGTTATGTCATTATTGTTGTTCAGTTTGAAGAATTTTTAAATTTCTATCTATATTTCATTTTTGATCCAATGATCATTCATGAGCAGGTTATTTAATTTCCATGTATTTGCAGGGTTTTGAACGTTCCTTTTGGAGTTGTTTTCCAGTTTTACTCCACTGTGGTCTGAGAGAGTGCTTGGTAAAATTTCAATTTTTTTTTTTTTTTGAGAGAGAGTCTCGCTCTGTCGCCCAGGCTGGAGTGCAGTGGCATGATCTCGGCTCACTGCAAGCTCCACCTCCCGGGTTCACGCCATTCTCCTGCCTCAGCCTCCCGAGTAGCTGAGACTACAGGCACCTGCCACCACGCCCAGCTAATTTTTTGTATTTGTATTTTTAGTGGAGACAGGGTTTCACTGTGTTAGCCAGGATGGTCTTGATCTCCTGACCTCGTGATCCACCCATCTCGGCCTCCCAAAGTGCTGGGATTACAGGCATGAGCCACCGTGCCCGGCCAAAATTTCAATTTTCTTAAATTTATAGGGGCTTGTTTTGTGGCTTATCATATGGTCTATTTTGGAGAAAGTTTCATGTGCTGTTGAATAGAATGTATATTCTGTGGTTGTTGGATGGAATGTTCTGTATATGTCTGTTAAGTCCATTTGTTCCAGGGTATAGTTTAAATCCATTGTTTCTTTGTTGACTTTCTGTCTGGATGACCTGTCTAGAGCTATGAGTGGAGTATTGAAGTCCACTAGTATTATTGTGTTGCTGTCTATCTCATTTCTTAGTTATATTAGTAATTGTTTTATAAATTTGGGGGCTCCAGTGTTAGTTGCATATATGTTTAGGATTGTGATATTTTCCTGTTGGACAAGGCATTTTATTATTGTATAATGTCCCTCTTTGTCTGTTGTTACTTTAAAGTTTGTTTTGTCTGATAAAGTAATAGCTATTCCTGCTTGCTTTTGGTGTCCATTTTCATGAAATTTCCACCCATTTACCTTAAGTTTATATGAGTCCTTATGTGTTAGGTAAGTCTCTTGAAGGGAGCAGATAGTTGGTTGGTGAATTCTTATCCATTCTGCAATTCTGTATTTTTTAAGTGGAGCATTTAGGCTGTTTACATTACATGTTAGTATTGAGATGTGAGGTACCATTTACTCATTGTGTTATTTGTTGCTAGTATACCTTATTTCTTTTAATTTGGTTTTTAAATTGTATTTTTGTTTTATAGGTCCTGTAAGATTTATGCTTTAAAGAGGTTCTCTTTTGGTGTGTTTCCAGGATTTGTTTCAAGGTTTAGGGTTCCTTTTTGCAGTTCTTTTAGTGGTGGCTTGGTAGTGGCAAATTCTCTCAGCAATTTTTGTCTGAAAAAGACTGTATCTTTCCTTCATACATGAAGTTTAGTTTCACTGGAAACAAAATTCTTGGCTGATAATTGTTTCATTTGAGGAGGCTGAAGATAGGGCCCCAATCGCTTCTAGCTTGTAGGGTTTCTGCTGAGAAATCTGCTGTTAATCGGATAGGCTTTCTTTATAGGTTACCTGGTACTTTTGTCTCACAGCTCTTAAGATTCTTTCCCTCATTTTAACTTTAGATAACCTGATGACAATGTCCCTAGGTAATGATCTTTATGCAATGAATTGCCCAGGGGTTCTTTGTGCTTCTTGTATTTGGATGTCTGGGTCTCTAGCAAGGCTGGGGAAGTTTTCCTCAATTTTTCCCCAAATATGTTTTCCAAACTTTTAGATTTGTCTTCTTCCTCAGAAACACCAATTATTCTTAGGTTTGGTTGTTTAACATAATCCCACACTTCTTGGAACGTTTGTTAATATTATCTGATTTTTTTCTTTGTCTTCGTTGGATTGGGTTAATTGAATACCTTGTCTCTGAGCTCTGAATTTCTTTCTTTTACAAGTTTGATTCTATTGCTGAGATTTTCCAGAGCATTTTGCATTTCTGTAAGTGTGTCCATTGTTTCCTGAAGTTTTGATTGTTTTATATTTATACTATCTATTTTATTGAATATTTCTCCCTTCACTTCTTGTATCTTTTTAAAAATTTCCTTACATTGGTATTTGCCTTTCTTTGGTTCCTCCCTGATTAGCTTAATAAGTAACCTCCTGAATTCTTTTTCAGGTAAATCAGGGATTTCTTCTTGTTTGGATCCATTGCTGGTGAGCTAGTGTGATTTTTTGGGGGTCTTAAAGAACCTTGTTTTGTCATATTACCAGAGTTGGTTTTCTGGTACCTTCTCATTTGGGTAGGCTGTGTCAGAGGGAAGGTCTTGGGCTGAAGGCTAATGTTCAGATCCTTTGGTCCCACGTGGTGTTCCCTTGATGTAGTACTGTCCCCCTTTTCCTATGGATGTGGCTTCCTGAGAGCTGAGCTGCAGTGATTGTTATCTCTCTTCTGGGTCTAGCCACCCAGCAAGTCAAACTCTGGGCTGGTACTGGGGATTGTCTGCACAGAGTCTTGTGATATGAACCATCTGTGGGTCTCTCAGCCGTGGATATCAGCACCTGTTCCAGTGGAGGAGGCAGGGTGGTGAAATGGACTCTGTTTGGGTTCTTAGCTTTGGTGGTTTAATGCACTAGTTTTGTGCTGGTTGGCCTCTTGCCAGGAATGGCACTTTCCTGAGAGCATCAGCTGTGGTAGCATAGGGAGGAACGCTTGCGGGGTGGGGCCCTAGATCTCCCAAGAGTATATGCTCTTTGTCTTCAGCTATCAGGGAGGATAGGGAAGGACCACTGAGTCAGGGCAAAGCTAGGTGTGTCTGAGCTCAGACTTTCCTTGGGCCAGTCTTGCTGAGGCTGCTGTGGGAGATGGGGGTGAGGTTCCCAGGTCAATGGAGTTACGTTCCCAGGAGGATGATGGCTATCTCTACTGTGTCATGCAGGTTGTCAGAGAAGTCAGGAAAGCTAGCAGTCACAGACCTCACCCATCTCCCATGCAGTCTGAAGGGCCAGTCTCACTCCCACCAGCAACGCCCACCGCCAACAGCATTGAGTCTCTTTCCAGGCAGTGGGCAAGCAAGGTTGAGAACTTGCCCCAGGCTACCCGCCTCTCAGCTGTGAAAGCAAGTATGGCTTTCCTTTTTCCCCCACCTGTGGAGTTTGCACACCGGATTCATACCCTCCCCCAAGTTCTGGCTAGGAGACTTCTCGATCAGTTCAAATTGTTACAAAGTTCAGCTGGAGATTTCCTTCTTCCTGTGGCCTTTTCCCAATGTCTCTGGCTACCCTCCTAAAGGATCCCTGTGAGGCCAGGCAGGAATGGCTTGCTAGGAGACCCAGCAAGCTCACAGGGCTTTTCCCACTGCATCCTCTATTCCTGTATTTTGCTTGGCTGTCTAAATTGACTCAGCTCCCTGTAAGGTCAGAACTTTCTCCTGTAATCTAGACCAGTTTCCTCAGTGAGGGGGTGTGTTTGGGGACAGACGATCTCCCTTCTCCACTTCCACAGTTTGACCGTGGAGTCCTTCAGAGGGTCTGTGGGTCTGTGGGTCCTCTTGGGTTTCCTGATTCATTCCTGCAGTTGTTCTAGAGAAAAATTTACAATGTGAGCCTCCACATGCTTCTTTGTCCGTTGGAGCTGCAATCTAGTCCTGCCTCCCATCCATCATGATCCTCTGTGATCTGAGCTTCTGATTTCCTTGGTGCACATTAGTTTTCTTGTGATGAGATCAGGGCCTTTTTGCCAAAGATAGAAATATAACAGAGTCAACCTACAGTTTCTTTTATAATCCAATTAGCAAGAGGGTAATTGTGAATGAAAACCAGTAAAAAGAAGAGTTACCAAAGACATTACGCACTTCTTTTTCTCTGATAATTTAGATGTATTTTTTAGTTGTTGCGATGATAATTCTTACTGAATATTATTTATTAAGATGGTTATACATGGTCAGAGAGTTAAACTTAGCTTGACAACCTACAAATTAACTGACGGAGCTAAAGTATAAATTGTAATTCAGTGATTGTAGACATTTGTGAGTTTTTTTTTTTTCTTTTAGCAAATTCCTTTCCACTTGAAGGTTAAAGTAGGGCAGAGATAACAACAGGGAAGGTACAAGAAAAAGTAACAGAAGCTTGAGAAAATGTTTTGGGATTAAGCAAGATTAAGCAGGATAATATTCAAGAACAGAACTTTGTAAGCTATAAAGTATCACATGAGTATTTATTGTAAGAAAGTATAAAAGAGAAATTCCTTGTGTGATCATTTATTATTTGCATGACTCTGAGGCACTCAGGAATGATGCTCTTTAACTAGCAAAAGTGATATCTTTTTGGTGTAGAGGCCATACAGATGGTGAATAGAAGTTGACATGATTGTTACTGATTTTATTGCTGTGTAAATACTAATAAAATTGTTGGCATACTTGTAAGCCAGCTAGTCCATCACACAAACTTAATGCACTTATGGAACATCACAAGAGTACTGAACCAGGTTCTGAAAATAAGTCAGTTATGATAGAAACTGACGCTATGTTTCTGCCTTTTAATAGTTTGCAATTTAAGAAGAGAAAGCAGAAACAAAGCCCACAAAACGAGTATTAAAAGTACATATACTAACAATCACATAGTCAACTCTTGCTATGTAAAATAATACATATAATTATGTAAAAATAAGTGTTTAAAACATCTCCTTACTGCCACTGTAGCCATCCCCCATGTTAATACTATCTGACTGTCTCTGTATTCAATTCATGGTCCCTACATTATGTCAGACTTCCTTATCAATCTCTTTTCTTGTCCATACAGATTATTATGTCTACCCTGAGGGTGCTGTCATTCAATCTTAATGTTTTACTCCTGAGTACCTGTAGTTGAATGTTGCAGTGATTTCAGAAGGAATTAACTTATTAGCATTTGGGAACAATAAAATACCTTCTAGACCAGTAAAGCAGAAGTTTTGTGTTTGTTTGTTTTGTCTTTTACTTGCTGTTTTTGTTACCACATTTATTTATGGTTGTAGCTTAAAAACTATAGCATTTCTTGAAATAAATTATTGTATCTTATTTACAGTTTATACATAATCACAAAAAATTCAATGGCAGATTGTTGATTTCAGGAATAAATTTTAAAAGCTAATATTACCTCATTTTGATCAGTTTGCTTCCCTGTGTGTGTATATTTTAATATGCTTATACTTGGGTTGATTTGCTAAGTTAATGTTTATTTTCTGTTAAAGATTATGATAAATGAAGTTTAAATCTTGTTAAAATTACAGAATATTCTTTCTTCCTAGGTTCCTTACTCCAGAATAATCTGATATTTTTTTCTCTCACTTATTGATGGTCCCTAGAAAATTATTATGCCAAATGAAAAGCGGCTTTTTCTTTCCAAGTGAAAGGGGAAAATACAATAGTGTTATGGCTATGAAGAAGTGGGGTGTTTTAAAAACATTTTTGGAGGAGACAAGTCTGTGTTCTTCAACACTGAGAGCTGAGGGATTGCCAACTGAAGTGTGTTTGATTGATCTGCCTAACACAAAAAATACGTTTTCTGACAAAGTGTTAATAAACTCTCTCTAGCAGTTGTAGGCTCCTTTCAAGATTCTACTGTTTGTTTTTGAAGTAGGAAAATGTACAGAGGACTATTATAACGTTCTAATTGAATTTCACAGAAATAGCCCTGGTATGACCCAAAATGGAAGGAAAAAAACCCAGCCCACAAAACCCTACACCATAAAGCAACTCTCTGCAGAATCATTGTTTAAGGACATGAAGTAGAAAAGAGAGGCCCAACTCTCAAATAATTAGCCTCGGTTAATGAAGACTTTTAAGACATGGCAAGTTGATGTTGATAACTTCTGTGGGACATAGGGAGATGATGAAAAAGATTGGCAGCTATAAAAGAGAAGTGTTTATTAAAACACTTTTTAAATAGCCTGGGGATATAATAAAAAGTCATCTTTGAAGGAACTTATTAAAATAAAACCTAGATGGAATTGATAATTTCACCACCTGCAGCTTTCACAGAACTTTCTTGGCTTTTGTGAAAGCTTTTACAGACTTCATGGAAAGCTTAACATATAGTATCTAGATTTTGCACTCTTTATTTTGGTGAATCATATTAAAAGAGGTTTATGGTTCATACTAACAGGAAAGTTTCCATATTTAAGCAAACAGTGATGCATGCAAAACACTTTTCTTCTCAACATGGCCAGTGATTAAGGAGTTGATACATAAACACCTTATCCTACAGATAGTAAAGTCATTTTTCTTGTGAGTTTATTAGTTTATAGAATGCTTCCCATTTATTGTCTCTTACCTTCAAAGTAAGCCAATGGGGTATGGCAAGCAGGTAAGGGTATTCTTAATTTTAATATGGAGAAAATGAGGCTAAGAGGTGAAGAGATTTGCACAAGGTCACATAGAGTTACAAAGGTCATACTATATTTAAGAGGGAGAATGGGAATATAAACTCAATATTTGAACTATAAGGTCAAAACTATTTCTATTACCTTATAGGAGTGTCATGAGGGTCAAATGAAATAATGTACCTGGCCCTTAGGCCAGGCTCTTTCACAAGCTAAGTGCTCAGTACATGTTAGGTGTTATTATCACTTCTATTCTTATCAGACAATGACTCTTTGCATATGAAAAACACCATTCGAATCTTTACACATTTAACTGGAAAGCTGCAGTGTAAATAATGCCGTCTATAGGTAATAGAACCACTAATAGTATTTTGGGTTCCTCAACAAAGAAATTTGACAAATAGCCAGCTCTATTTCTCTCTAAGCTTCTCTGTAATGCTTTATTGGCTTTGTTAGCTCAAAATCAGACATTTGAAGAGAGGATATTCAGTATACCTCAAAATCCTCAAACATTTGACTTCTCAGGCTCTTCTCTTTCAGATCTGTCATCACTCAAGGGTTTGAGGGCTTTGGGGAGGTATACAACTTGGTCTTCACAGTACTATGGGATTGTTGCATTGTCACAGTTGTGTCTCCCAGATGGTGTCTGTGACTGCTCACCTGCTATGTGCTAATTGCTATACAATATATGATTGTCCAGAGTTTTGAGTCCTGGGAAAGAGGCTGACATTTCTTTAGAGACTTATAGATAGAGCATGAACTTACAGATAAGTAAGGACTTACAGATATGTAAGTCCAGCCTACCTGGACTTACAGATAGATCATGAATTGACTAGTACTCTTCTGTGACAATAAATGGTATGGATGATGGTGCTAGGCTGGTGTTTGCCTTGGAAACTGACCTGCGCTGAGCCCTGGATATATCTGACATGAGCCAAGTCTCAGTTCTTGAGGAACTAAAGGTACAGAAGAGGCAGCTTTGCTAGTTCATTAGCACAGATGATTGCTATAAACAAAAAGTCTGATTGCTAAAATTCATTTACGTATGCTTTAGGTCAAAATGAGACATCATGACAAAAAAAATTCCATCAATTTCCTGTTTTTATATCATGTTGAAATAATAGGCAATGATTACTATTTTTGATGATCAGACTTGAGAAAACTACTACAACAAACAACTAGTGACTAGATTTCCTATTTTTTCCCCTGACTTCAATTTGAGCATTAGAATTCTGATGATAGGGCCTATGGGAGGTAGACACAGCTGTCATCAGGGTCCCAGGAATCCCAAGAGGGAAGAACAGAAAAGAGGAGGACAGGAGGACCTATTTGAAATATACAAGCAGAATGGCACAGATCGTCATAGAAACAAAAAAGAACAAAAGAGGACAGGAATGCAGGCTTTTCCTTTTTTGATTTTATAAAATTATATCAATTTCACTATCATGACCTCAAAATGAAATCTAAGCTTTCCCTAGGGAGCAGAGACAGGCCAGAAAAAAAAGTATTTGGGAACTTCAGCCCTATTAACTCAAGATAGGATGAAGAAAGGGAAGTGTGTGGCATTATTTTTTACAAGAACAAATATTACCTCACCTGGAAAGACAATTGTTTCAAGTAATTTCATTGTTCTAAGCCTTGGCATGTATTTCCTTGTTCTAAAGTATTGAAAATATATATTATTGAAAACTAATATTTCTAGTCAAAAGTAGAATTTAATGTGTAAGCTGATGATGTGTAAGCACTGGTGAGAAATCTCCTTTGACCAATAATATGTTTGTTTCCTTATTAGAGGAGAAGTCATTTTTAACTCCTCTCATATTTTAAAACATATTTTCTGACTCTGTTAATGGATTCAGGTTTCAGAGGCATTCTATAATTTGTGGAGCTGGTGTGAATAGTAGGGATTTGCATATCCAGTAACTGCTGAAGTGGTTCAATCATGGTTCTGGGAAAGTCGCCCTGGCTGTGGAGTGTTTTCATAAAGATTTGATCGTCATCAAACACTTTTAATGAAAATCTTTCCCAAATCATCATGTATCACCAACAAGTATTTACTTAGTGTCCGTTTGCAAATGAATCTGCAGTGGATAGTTTTCAAACAGGTTAAGCAGTCGTGGTCCATACTGCCTACTGGAAATTTATAGGAAATAAGAGCCTGGGATAAAAGAAAAAAAAACCCCAAGATAATTTTTATGCAAAGACAAATGATACCTTAATTGGCAGCCTTAAGATTGAATCTGAGATGCTGTGGCCTTTAAAATTTAAGTGGCATATGCAGACTCAGGTGCTTCAGACACACTAATAGAGACAATCTTGTATTCTCAGATAAATGTTTGGGAGCCTCTTGCCTGCTGTCATTTAAGGATATATGGCAAGTAGGGCAAGAAAACCAAAAGAAACCGTGAAGCCTGCATATTCTAGGACTTGCAGGGTATTATTTCTGTTAGCTGTGGCAGGCATACTCATGATAAGCATATCTAAAAATGATTTTAGCCATAGAGGTGATGAACTGATGAGAGCAGGCTCTAAACCTTTTGCCTTGTTCCTAAAATGTGTGGGCATCTGGTGGCTAAAGAATCAGTTGCACTAATCACCTCCCACTTTGGCTACTTAGTGAGAAAAATGTGATTTTGGTAATGGGGAAAGCATGGCAGAATCTAAGTTTTATAGAGCATTAAATTAATGATTTAGGAGTCATCTTTAAGAAAAAGAGTCTGAAGTATGTTGCATTTGCAAAATTTTAAAAAGAAAAATGTGAAAACATTGTAGGGCCCCTCCCAGGCTTTGGTCAGGACATAAGTGAAGAAAGGACACTGATATTCAAATTTTATTATCTCTGTGGTAAAGCTGCCCCTGCTTCTGGTATGTTTGGGAAAGAGAAGGTCTGAAGACAGGTTTTCTACTAGTCAACACTTTAGGGTCTCGGGTTAAGCTGTTGATTCATTCATTCATTTAGTTTTTACTAAATTCTAACATGAAACGAATCACTAGTTGTCATCACAGATTGTGAGTCTTGAAGGATCGGTTACCTTTTAATTTGTTTTCTGAGAGTAGTCCTTTGCAATAGCAATAGTGGAATGGAAATAAAATGCTTTAGAAAAAAAATAATGAAATATCCCTTGATTGTAAGTTTCCTGTAGATCATAATCAGCTATCTATAATTTGCTGGGATAAAAGTAAATTATATAGTTTCCAAATTCTCAGTTTCTTACTATTTTAATAAGGTTGGAATAGATCAGGCTAGTTTAGAGCTCAAAAGTAGGTCTTATTTGTATACAGGCATGACAATGGTTATGATAATGCCATAATAATTATGATAGCAAAAGTTAATGAGATACGTATAAAAAGCCTGTGAAGTCTCCTGCTGCTGAGATACTTTGGTGTCTTCTCAGATCCTCTTTATTAGGCTGGTGCTTCCATCTCCAGCTTCTGTGGTTGCTGAAAGCTCACAGGGGCACCTTTTCTGGAGGTTGGTTCTAGGCAGACAGGAGGTGCTTGGGAGGCCCACAGCCAATGACTGACTACTATGGAGGAGTGGCAGCTCAGCCCCCTTACCTCTGGTTAGTACAACCTGTGAGATTCAATTCATGCTCCCAAGCTCCCTGGGGGACCAATCTGAGGCCAGGCTTCTGAAGCAACCTCATTATCCACCCTCTTTCCCTAATCTGCCTCCTTCCTCCAGCTTCTTAAAACCACTTCCCCAATAGATCATGGGTCCAAGAATACCCATATTAGTCTCTGCTTCCAGGGAATTCGACCTAGGACAGACTCTTAGCAAAGTCAGACTAGCTTGAGTGTTTTGTATTTTCACTCAAGGTTTTTATGAATGCTAGTGACAAAATATAGGAGAAAGGATAGAAGTGATAGAAGTAGGGAACACATTTCTATAGTCTTAGTGTCTAATGCCTGACTAGCAATCAACTAAGTGAACTTTAAAATTAAATATGGAATAATTTTATAAGTAGTTGGCATCAAACCAGCACAGTGGCTTTCTCCTAAGAAATGTATTTTGCTAGTCATTTTGTAACCAAGCCACACTTTCTGGCATGGTTTGACATTTGCCCCCTGGTCAGGGTCAGGCATTCTGTGATACCAGACAGCCAATTTCAAGCATTGTTGGAGCCACAAAATGAGCCATTCATATGACAACAGAAGAGGCAGGAGTTGCAGGATGCTCAGGCTTCTCTTGGCAATTGTGCAGCAGGGCTGAAGCCAGATGCCAAGCTGTTTTTCCGTCTGCTGTTGACTCCAATCTGAATTAGCTAAACAGGACTCAACACCTGTTGATTAAAAACAGTTACAGCTTTGAAATGAGCAATTGGTCTTTTATCAAGGCCAGATATGAACTCATAATAACCAGATAACTGATATTAATATATTTCTGATGTTCAACAGTCTTTCTCAGTATCTGCAGAACAGTTTGAATAGGCTTGGTAGTTGTGATTTATACTCCTAAAAGTCCATTTGGAGGCAAGTTTTGGAAGACCTTGCCTTGAAGTAGCAGATGTTTTGAAAAGATAGTTAAATTGACCTTTTCTCCTCCATTTTATATTTGAAAATGAAACTACTCAGTGAATTGGGCTAGTGTGCCTGGAATGTTGAGTGTCAGGAGAGAGACGCAGGAGATGAGGTGGATAGAAATGGGGCAGGATAATGAAGGACTTTGCAAGTATTTTGGACCTTAAAATAAACAACCAAATTTTTAAAAATGAACCAAAGATCTGAACAGATCTCCTACCAAAGAAGAAATACAGATGGCAAGTGAGTTCATGAAATGATATTCAACCTCATGTGTCATCAAGAACTGCAAATTAAAAAGAAACATATGACCACTACATACCTATTAGGATGACCAAAGTGTAGTATACTGACACCTATTAGGATGACCAAACTGTAGTATCCTGCTGAAATCATGGAGCAACAGGAACTCTCATTTATTGCTATTGCAAATGCAAAATGGTACAACCACTTTGGAAGACAGTTTTGTAGTTTCTTTCAAAACTAAACATACTGTTACCCTGGTTGTGCTTCTTGATGTATACCCAAAGGAATTTAAAACTTAAGTCTACACAAAAACCTAAACACAAATGTTTATAGTCACTGTCTTCATAATTGCCAAATACAAGATAAAATATCTGGCAGTTTTAATTGTTTGAAGTATAAACTATAATCCTTAAAGCTGGATCAATGTGAAAATATCAAAGCTAAATAACATATTTAGTCAAGGAGTTATATAAAAGCTCTCTTATATTAAAACTAAATAACATTTAGTCAAGGAGTTTTATAAATTGGATTTGAACTTCCAAATAAGTAGTCCATTAATAATAATGCCATTTAGAAACTATGTTAATTTACAGTGTTTTTTTATTTATAGCTAATTATTTCCCAATGATAGTTTTAAATAGCTTTTGTTAAACCATATTTAATCACATATAAGTAGGAAATATTTCATAGAAGATAAGCAAATGATATATTCCTATGAATCTTAAAGATTTTTGATATATCAAGTAATTCTCAGTGTATCATAAATACCTTCTTAACTAAGGCAAAAATTTAAAACATTCTCAGAATCCAAGTATAAAGGATGGTCTAAATTTTTTTTGAAATAATTTAAAGTAGTAGGAGTGCATAAAACAGGTCTGATTCAAGCACCTAAGTCATAGTAAATAGGTTTCACTTCATTTGTTATTTAAGAACAATTAGTCAACAGTAGTTAATACATTGCTATATGTCTATGTCATAGATCAGGAGTTGATAACCATTTAGAAGTATTAAGCCAATGTTGCGTGTGAGATAAGGTGGAGGTTGCTGATCTCTGAATGTTTTGGTGGTTGTGGTGTACCCGTATCTCAAGTGATGTATAGAGGCCATACTGATTGTAACAACAGTGAACAGGGAGGTATTATCGTGCTGCGTTTTGTGAGGAAGTCTCAGTAAATGAATGAATCCCAAGTGACAAGCAAGAATTTTTGGGTTGATGATGGATCCACATCACCAACAAAATCTCTTTGAAGGGAATCTCTATTATTTATGCTTCTCCCACACCCTTTCTAATATTAGCTTTCTCCTTTTTGGTTGAGAAACCTATGCCATGTAGTTTAGTTGGTGCTGACTCCCTCAGGGTCACGTGGATGGAATATCAGAATATCCTCACCCCCACTCTACCACAGTGACTCATACAGAGATGGGTCCCAACCCTAACTGTGCCAGAATCCTGTCAGGACCATTCCCAGGCACTGCAAGTTGAAGTAGGTTGTAGCCATTCTTATCTGTAACCAAAGTAGAATTTTCGACAGCTGAAATAATTTTTTGCTCCTATGCTTAATAATTTAGCCTTCATTTACAATAAAATATAGGATGTTACCTTACAATATGAAAAATCATCAGAATTGTTTATGTTGTTAGACCATAAGAGAATACTTTCTGCCTCATCCAGGGAGTGAAAGAAATAATAGGTTTCTCTTCAAAGGAGCTAAAAATAATACAGCATAGGCATTTATCCCTAATGATTATTTTTCTTGATATGAGAACTGAACTGAAAGAACTCAGAGGCAGCATCCATTCATTGTGAAAAATGTTTTCCCCTCACCAGTCACTTTACAGATGTCTCTTGGTAGGTGCTGGAATTGAACTTTCTGTGATTGAAAATGGCCACTTTTTCTCTCTCTTTAACAAAGGACCATTAGAATGTCAGAAAATTCTACCTAAGGAATAAAAAACTCTAACATCCAATGTACTCTGCACAGTGAACTCTAGATTATTCCACATGTAAGTAGACTTCAAATGGTTAGACATTGAAATATTAATTCCCTGTGTTGCTGTAGACAGGACAATGTCTGCTTGTATTATTTTGGATGTAACAAAGTCTCTGATGCCCATTTGTAAGAAAGACTTTTTTTTTGGTAACACTCAAGATAAAAGGTGCTCTTTTTTCTCAAAAAGGAAGAAAAAAAAATCCAATAACTCCCCAAATAAATAAACAAACAAAACCCAAACAGAATGGGAAATAAAATGTATACAGTGATAAAGTACCTATTTCCAGTTCAAAATATTGTCTGGTTGATGGTTTTTATGTCTGGGGAATTGAATAATTTCACTTGATCTTGCAGCAATTAGGAATGTGCTGGAGTTTTATCAGTTACTGCACATTTTGGTCAAGCAGGTGTCAAATATTCAGAGCCTTTAGCATAGTTGGGGGTAGGTTGAAGAATAGGCAGGTATTGAGAATCCTAAAACAAAATCTTTACTCCAACCAGGTGATAACATTGTCAGCAAGGGGCATTGTGGAGCCTTGAGAACCTGGGAAGCTTATAGTTCCTGCTTTGCTTCCCTTTACTTCATGCAGTATGTTCTTGTATTCTTCATTTCCAGTAAAGTTACTTGTTTTCTTCTCTTTCTGTCAATCATTCCGGCATTACCTTTGTGACAACAGTCCAGTAGGCAGGTAACACTGTAAGAAGACATTTGGCAGGAAGTGCTTTAGAAAGCCATGAACTTCCTTAGTCTCAGGAGTTGTATAGATCTGTGCTATAGGCATTAGGAACAGTCATGGAAAGGGCATAGAGATGTGATTAAGGACACTCTCTTAAATGGCTTTGTTGATCTGTGACAAAAAGAGGGACAGACTCTTCAGGATTTAGTAAAGAAGGCTTGCTGTAAGGAAGTCAACATTCTGACAGTTTGTATATGATATGAACCAATTTAGGACACTGAGGAAAGATTAATGATGAAAAGGCTAGACTGAGGGAGATTAGAGTGAGATTTTCTTTATAGGATTTCACTAATTTCAAGATGCATGTTTTTCATACTGTAACATTTCTAAAAATGAGATGTGTCTTATTAATGAGACTGTGCCATCTTTAACTGGCAGTGTTTTTACATTCTAAGTAGAACATAAAAAATACATCTTGTAACCAGTGTCATCTTAGAAATATGGTAACTACCTAACAAAACAGGTTTAGAATGACACCAACTTCACATTAACTTAAGATATAAAACCAAAGTTATATCTTATGTGAAATGTTTCATAAACTACATATAGCATATTATAGACTAGAGGTGGAATAATTCTTGAATAATCATTTCTATTCTTTCTACAATGCCTTAAACACAGAGATCCGCTCTTGATATTGCTTTTCCTCTCATTAGGCTGCACTTTTTATAACGTGCTGATGATCACGTGTTTTATTTACCAATGAATTTCCAGCACTGATGTTACATCAAATTATCCATTTCTAGGGGATCATATTTAAATCAACTTTGATACCACAACTTTACAAGAAGTTATCCATTGCCAAGGGATCCTATTTAAATCATCTTTGATACCACATGAGAGATACTGACCTTATGCTATAACTACTTTCCCTTGTATAAAGAACATTCCTTAGGTCAGTTTCCATAATTTTTAAAGAAAAGAATGTATACATTTTTAGCTGAGACAGAGCTTTATGTTTAATTTTATAAAATAGTTACCTTAAAATGAATAATAGGAAGAAGAATTATTTTTAATTAAGGATAGAATTTATAAAGGAATGTAGGGAATATTATATATGCTGTAATGCAATTTTAATAAAGATGTTTGAAAATTTCAGTGAGTTAGATGACACAGCCATCTAATGACTGAAAAAGGTTTTTAAATAAATACTAATGGCTTTTTTGTATTAAATATGTGTGGCATATAATACATAATTAGGGAGCAGGGGCAAGATGGCCGACTAGAAGCAACCATGTTTGGAGGCTTCCGTTGAAATAAGCGATAATAAGCATGTGAATTCTTCAGCAAACAAGATATCCAGGTTCTCTCAGCAAAATTGATGAGAAGGCTGGCATGACCCACAGAAGGAAGAGCAGTGTGGTGCCGTAGCCTACCTGAGAGCCACAGGGGAAGGGGAATCCCTTACCCCCAGCCAAGGAAGGCATTGAGTGAGTGCGCTACCCAGCTGGGGTAACTGCATTTTCCATGGAACTGTGCAATCCGTGGATCAGAAGATCCCACTCACGATCTCACAGCACCGGGGCCTAGTGTCCCAACCCTGGAATGCACAGATTCTTACACCCTCTCAGCTGGAATCTGCTTAAGCCTACCGAACTCCCCCGGGAGACCAGCACTAGCTATTGCTGTCGCTGTCTAAGTCATTTGAACTTCTTGAGGGAGGGGCAGCAGCCAGCACTGGGACTCACAACTGCCTAACATGCTAATCTTCTTGGGCGGGGGAAGGGTAGCACCCATTTCCATAGCTCCAGGCTGCGCTTTTCCCCTGCTGGGGCCAGGGAGGCTGAAAGGCTTGGTCTCAAGACTTGTCCCCACAGCCTAATACATTGGGTGTGCCAGTATGTGGCCAGAGTGCCTCTTAAGGCCTAACCCTGACCTATCCTTCCTCAGTGGGTGGAGCTTTCCCTCAGGATCTCCAATAACTCCAGCCAGAGGGTCAGGGACAGAATTCAGATCTCCCTGGGCCTGCCTGAGCCCCTAGCGGGAGGGGTGGCCGCAGTCTCTGTGGACCAGCAGACTTAGCCTGTCCTCCTGGTAGTTCTGAGGAATCCGGGCAGCCCAGACAAGTGGGTTTCCCCTAGAAAAACACCACCCCCATCCACCAAGGGACAAAGTGCTTTGTTCAATGGGTCCTGCTCCCTGTGCCACTCAACTGGCCGAGACCCTCCAACAGGGGTTGTCAGATGCTTTATATAGGAACGATCCTACTGGCATCAGGTTTGTGACCATCAAAGTCAGAGGTCCCAAAAGGAGCAGGCACCCATCTTTGCTGCTCTCCAGCCTCCTTGAGTGACATCTCCAGGCACGGGGGCGAATCAGATGAATAGGGCCTGAAGTGAATCCCCAACAAACTGCAGCAGCCCTACAGAAGAGGGACCTGGCTATTGAAAGAAAAACAAACAAGAAGAAGGCAACAACAAGCATCAACAACAACAAAAAGGACCCCACAAAAACCCCATCCAAGGGTCAGCAGCCTCAAAGACTGAAACTAGACAAATTCATGAAGATGAGAAAGAAACAATGAAAAAATGCTGAAAACTCAAAAGGCCAGAGTGATTCTTCTCCAAAAGATCGCAACGTTTCTCTATCAAGGGCGCAGAACTGGACTGAGGATCAGATGAATGAACTGACAGAATTAGGCTTCAGAAGATGCATGTTCTAACCCAATGCAAAGAAGCTAAGAAACTTGATAAAAGGTTAGAGGAATTGCTAACTAGAATAACCAGTTCAGAGAGGAACATAAACGACCCGATGGAGTGGAAAAACATAGCACAAGAACTTCGTGAAGCATACACAAGTATCAACAACTGAATTGACCAAGTGGAAGAAAGGATATCAGAGTTTGAAGACCACCTTGCTGAAATAAGGCACGAAGACAAGAATAGAGAAAAAAGAATGAAAAGGAATGAACAAAGCCTTCAAGAAACATGGGACTTCATAAAAAGACCGAACTTATGATAGATTGGAGTACCTGAAGGAGATGGGGAGAATGGAAACAAGCTGGAAAACATGCTTCAGGATATTATGCAGCAGAACTTCCCCAACCTAGCAAGTCAGGCCAACATGCAAATTCAGGAAATACAGAGAACACCATTAAGATACTCCACAAGAAGAACAACCCAGAGACACATAATCATCATATTCTCCAAAGTTGAAATGAAGGAAAAACTTTTAAGAGCAGCCAGAGAGAAAGGCCAGTTTACCTGCAAAGGCAAGCCCATCAGACTAACAGTAGACCTCACAGCAGAAACTCCACAAGCCAGAAGAGATCTGGGGCCAATATTCAACATTCTTAAAGAAAATAATTTTAAACCCAGAATCTCATATCCAGCCAAACTCAGCTTCATAAGTGAAGGAGAAATAAATTCCTTTCTAGACAACCAAATGCTGAGGAATTTTGTTACTGCCAGGCCTGCCCTGCAAGAGCTCCTAAAAGAAGAAGTAAATACTGAATGGAAAAACCAGAACCAGCCACCACAAAAACACACCAAAATGTAAAGACCAATAACACTACGAAGAAACTGCATCAACTAGTGTCCAAAATAACCAAATAGCATCATGAGACAGAATCGGATTCACACAATACTAACCTTAAATGTAAATGGGCTAAATGCCCCATTAAAAGACACAGACCGGCAAATTGGATAAGGAGTCAAGACCCATTGCTGTCTTCAGGAGACCATTCTTACATGCAAACACCCACAGGCTCAAAATAAAGAGATGGAGGAAAATTTACCAAGCAAATGGAAAGTGAAAAAATCAGGGGTTGCAATCCTAGTCTCTGACAAAACAGACTTAAACAAAGATAAAAAAAAGACAAAGAAGGCCATTACATAATGATAAAGGGAATAATTTAACAAGAAGAGTTAACTATTCTGATTATATATGCACCCAATACAGGAGCACCCAGATTCTTAAAACAAGTTCTTAAAGACCTATAAAGAAACTTAGACTCTCATACAATAATAGTGAGAGAGTTTAACACCCTTCTGTCACTATTAGACAGATCAATGAGACAGAAAGTTAACAAGGATATTCAGCTCTGGATCAAGCGAACTTTGTAGATGTCTACAGAACTCTCTACCCCAAATCAACAGAATATACATTCTCCTCAGTGCCACGAGGCACTTAGTCTAAAATCGACCACATAATTGGAAGTAAAACAATCCTTAGCAAATGCAAAAGAACGGAAATCATAACAAATAGTCTCTCAGACCACAGTGCAATCAAATTAGAACTCAGGAATAAGAAACTCACTCAAAACCACACCAATTTCATGAAAATTGAACAACCTACTCCTGAATGACTCCTGGGTAAATAATGAAGTTAAGGCAGAAATCCAGAAGTTCTTTTAAAACATGAGAACAAAGAGACAACATACCAGAATCTCTGGGACACAGCTAAAGCCGTGTTAAGAGGAAAATTTATAGCACTAAATGCCCACATCAGAAAGCTAGAAAGATCTCAAATCGACACCCTGACATCACAATTAAAACAGCTGGATGGGCAAGAGCAAACTAATCCAGAAGCAAGCAGAAGACAAGAAATAACTAAGATGAGAGAAGAATTGAAGGAGATAGAGACACAAAAAAACCTCCAAAAAATCAACAAATCCAGGAGCTGACTTTTTGAAAAAAATTTACAAAATAGACTGCTAGCTAGACTATTAAGGAATAAGAGAGAGAAGAATCAAATAGACACAATAAAAATGATAAAGGGGATATTGCCATTGACCCTACAAAAATATAAAGTACATCAGAGAATACTATAGACACCTCTATGCAAATAATGTAGAAAATCTAGAGGAAATGGATAAATTCCTGGATGCATACATCCTACCAAGATTAAACCAGGAAGAAGTTGAATCCCTGAATAGACCAATAACAAGTTTTGAAATTGAGACAGTAATTAATAACCTACCAACCAAAAAAAAAAAAAAAAAAAAAAAAGCCCAGGACTGGATGGGTTCACAGCTGAATTCTATCAGAGATACAAAGAGGAGCTGGTTCCATTTCTTCTGAAATTATCTAAATAATTGAAAAGGCGGGACTCCTCCCTAACTCATTTTATGAAGCCAGCACCATCCTGATACCAAAGCCGAGAAGAGATGCAACAAAAAAAGAAAATTTCAGGCCAATATCCCTGATGAACAGTGATGTGAAAATCCTTAATGAAATACTGGAAAACCAAATCCAACAGCACAACAAAAAATTTATTCAGCATGATCAAGTCAGCTACATCCCTGGGATGCAAGGCTGGTTCAACATATGCAAATCAATAAATGTAATCCATCACATAACCAAAGACAAAAAAAGCATGATTATCTTAATAGATGCAGAAAAGGTCTTCGATAAAATTGAACATCCCTTCATGTTAGAAACTCTCAATAAACTAGGTATTGATGGAACATGTCTCAAAATAATAAGAGCCATTTATGACAGAACCACAGCCAATATCATACTGAATGGGCAAAAGCTGGAAGGATTCCCTTTGAAAACTGGTACAAGACAAGGATGCCGTCTCTCACCACTTCTATTCAACATGGTATTGGAAGTTTTGGCCAGGACAATCAGGCAAGAGACAGAAATAAAGGGTGTTCAGACAGGAAGAGAGGAAGTTGAGTTGTCTCTGTTTGCAGATGACAGGATTTTATATTCAGAAAACCCCATCATCTTAGCCCAAAAACTTATTGAACTGATAAGCAACTTCAGCAAAGTCTCAGCATAAAAAATCGATGTGCAAAAATCACAAGCATTCCTTTACAATAACAATAGGCAAACAGAGAGCCAAATTAGGAATGAACTCTCATCCACAATAACTACAAAAAGAATAAAATACCTAGGAATAAAGCTAACAAGAGATGTGATGGACATCTTCAAGGAGAACTCCAAACCACTGCTCAAGGAAATAAGAGAGGACACAAACAAATGGAAAAACATTTCATCCTCTTGGATAGGAAGAATCAATGTTGTGAAAACAGCCATACTATAAAAAGTAATTTATAGATTCAATGTTATCCTCATCAAGCTACCATTGACTTTCTTCACAGAATTAGAAAAATCTATTTTAAATTTCAATATGGAATCAAAGAAGACCCTGCATAGCCAAAACAATCCTAAGCAAAAAGAACAAAGTTGGAGGCATCACGCTACCTGACTTCAAGCTGTACTACAAGGCTACAGTAACCAAAGCAGCATGGTACTGGTACCAAAACAGACATGTTGACAAATGAAGCAGAACAGAGATCTCAGAAATAACACCACACACCTACAACCATCTGATCTTTGACAACCTGACACAAACAAGCAATGGGGAAATGATCTCCTATTCAGTAAATGGTGCTGGGAAAACTGGCTAGTCATATACAGAAAACTAAAACTGGACCCCTTCCTTACACCTTACACAAAAACTAACTCAAGATGGATTGAAGACTTAAAGGTAAAATCCATAACCATAAAAACCTTAGAAGAAAACATAGGCAATACCATTCAAGACATAGGCAAAGATTTAATGACAAAAACGTCAAAAGCAGTTGCAACAAATCCAGAGTTGACAAATGGAACCTAATTAAACTAAAGAGCTTCTGCACAGCAAAAGAAACTATCATCAGAGTGAACAGGCAACCTGCAGAATGGGAGAACATTTTTGCAATCGAGCCATCTGACAAAGGTCTAATATCCAGAATTTACAAGGAGCTTAAACGTATTTACAAGAAAGAAACAACCCCATCAAAAATTGTGCAAAGGATATGAACAGACACTTCTCAGAAGAAGACATTTATGCAGCCAACAAACATAAAAAAAAGCTCAACACCACTGATCATCAGAGAAATGCAAATCAAAACCATGATGAGATACCATCTCATGCCAGTCAGAATGGCAATTATTAAAAAGTCAGGAAAAAATAGATGCTGGTGAGGCTGTGGAGGAATGGTAACACTTTTACACTGTTGGTGGGAATGTAAATTAGTTCAACCAATGTGGAAGACAGTGTGGTGATTCCTCAGGGATCTAAAACCGGAAATACCATTTGACCCAGCAATCCCATTACTGGTATATACCCAAAAGATTATAAATCATTCTACTATAAAGACACATGGACACTTATGTTTATTGCAGCACTGTTTACAATAGCAAATACATGGAACCAACCCAAATGCACATAAATGAAACACTGGATAAAATACTGTACATATACACCATGGAATACTATGCATAAAAAGGAATGAGATCATGTCATTTGCAGGGACATGCATGAAGTTGGAAACCATCATCCTTAGCAAACATAGGAACAGTAAACCAAATACTGCATGTTCTCACTTATAAGTGAGAGTAGAACATTGAGGGCGCATGGACACAGAGAGGGGAACAACACATACCAGGGCCTATTAAGCGGTGGGGATAAGGGGAGGGAACTTGAGGACAGGTCAACAGGTTCAGCAAACCACCATGGCGCATGTATACCTGTGTAACAAACCTGCACGCTCTGCACATGTATCCTGTTTTTTTTTTTTTAGAAGAAGTAGGAATAGGGAAAAAGAAAAAACTTAAATGAAATATATGAGAAAGAAAAAAAAACCCCATAATTATGTACTATATATACTGTCTACCTACTTAATATTAAAAGCTATCATTTTAGAAATATATAGTTATATAACAGTTAATCTTATTTATTCCTGCTTCTAATAATTTCCTAAAACATAATTCAGGTGATATTGCACTAATTAAAATATACATGTGCTGTATATATTGTATCTATATACCTGTTGTTACAATATGAGTCATTAAGCTATTATGGCCGCATAAGGATCTGAAATTTGCTTTTCACTTTTTATCACCTCATTGTTAGATCTTGATCTCTGTAGCATATTAGTTTTAATGAAAAAGAAAGATAATATAATAAAATATGGGAACTTACTATTTGTCTTAGAAACTATAAATATTAATCTAAGAATATAAAGTTAGGCTTCCCATGAAGACTAATAATGGAAATGTTTTGGTATTATGAAAAAAGTATAAGAAAGCTACTCTTAGATCAATGATAGGCAATGCTGATATTCTTGATGATTTGGGGACATTTTTCTCTTTCTCATTCTCAAATGTATTCCATGTTCTCGCTCTCACTCTTTCTTGATCATCTTTTTCTATTTCTTTTTCTCCCACTTCACTCCTTGCTGTCACCACAGTCTGTCATTCCTTGGTCTCCCCATAGCATCCAGTCTGTCAGTATGAATAGACAAAGACCATAAGCTTCACAAGGTCAGAGACTGTGTCTGTTGACTCTCCACTTCATCCTGGTGCCTATCACATTGCTGTCACATGGCAGGCACTCCAAATTGCTTGATGACTGAAAGAATTCTGAGTCTGACATAGATGTGAAGTAGACACTGTGTATGAATTTTAGACTATGTCCAAAGAGTGTTTATTGCGCTAAATAATGCTTATTTGGTTGTTGCTTTATTACCATTGTTATGCATTGTTTTATTAGATTTGAGTTGGTTCCTTGAAAGAGGGATAATGTTTTATTTTAATTCCTCTAGCTAAAACTAACTAACTTTTGCCCTCCCTTTCTACAAAGGTATGAGTATGATATGATAGCTTGAGACCCATGAATAGTTTTACAAGTTAGAGAGGACTCCCAGGCACTAGTGTAGAAATTTGAAACTCATGCAAGCTGAATTTTCAAAGTGTCACTGAATATCTGATGATCATGTTGAAATCCTAGGCAGGGATTAGAAATGATTGTTTTGCCCATGGCCATAGGATGTGCTTTCTTTAACAGAAGACAATTCCTGAGAAAAGTCTCAAGTTCTGAAATGAAAATAATAATAATTAATAATAATAATAAAGTCAGAACTTTACTAATGACATATTTACCTTTTCATGTCTTGTGTATTATAGAAAATTGTTCCTGTTATATGTATTGACTTAGTAAATGGGATCCTATTACTATAACATGTAATTTATAACATGCTAAAGGGTTTAAGATAATAAAATTAAAATAGAAAATTAAAAAATTTTTCAATTATATTGGCATTTCTTTGACATTGTCTTTCTTATCAGTAAAAAAATCTTCCCAGTGTTTTTAAAAAATATATATTTCGGCCGGGCACGGTGGCTCACGCCTGTAATCCCTGCGCCTTGGGAGGCCGAGGTGGGCAGATCATGAGGTCAGGAGATAGAGACCATCCTGACTACCACAGTGAAACCCCATCTCAACTAACAACACAAAAAATTAGCTGGGCGTGGTGGTGGGTGCCTGTAGTTGCAGCTACTCGGGAGGCTGAGGCAGGAAAATGGCGTGAACCCAGGAGGCAGAGTTAGCAATGAGCGGAGATTGTGCCACTGCACCCCAGCCTGGGTGACAGAGGCTCTGTCTCAAAAACAAACAAACAAACAAACAATATATATATATATATTTCAAATTGTACTGCTAAAAGGGTACCTAAACTAGCACTAATAAAAGTGATTTTAGGCAGAATATGCTCCTTTTATTGGCTCTAACAGAAGATTTGTGCTTATATCAGCTCCATGGGGACATGAAGTGAGAAGAGAATTAGAAGGAACAACTCCTTTGGCAGATTACTTTTGTTTTTGCAGTTTCCTCAGGTCTCACAGACGATTTCTGGTAGTATTACTGGCTAGTGTTTCAAGCATATAGATTCTCGAGTTGCTTCCTAGGTCCTCACGGTTCTAGCTAGGGGAACTTTCTGTACCTTAAACTCTCCATCCTTACAGTGGGAATAATTAAAATAATAACAACAACAATAATAACATTATTATATAGGGTTGTTATGAGGCTGAAAGGAGTTAACATATGTAAAACCTTCCCAACAATGCCTGTAACATATGAAGTGCTTAGGTAGTACCTGGAACCTAATTTGTATCAGTAAGTCTTAGCTAATTATCACCAGATAATTATCATCAGCATCATAATTACACAAAATACTTTCTACTGGTGTTTCTAATAGTCTTTAGATTATTTCCAAAAATAAAAAATAAAACTAGTTCCTTAAAACCAAGTCATCCTCTTGGTATTCTTTTATTTAAAAAAAAAATATGTGACTTATTATATGACTCATTTATTTATGTTGTGAGATCTATTTAGGCTAAATTAAATGTATTTAGTTTAATATTCATGAATGAAAGTGATTTGTTTTTAACTGCTCACTGCAATGCAAAAAAAGCTCCTGAACAATTAACCTAGATTCATATAATTTGCAGTTTTTTGCTTTTTCTAGTATTAATCTTTTTGCTGAACCCACAAAAATGTTCTTACTCTTGTGTGTTTCAGTTCCATTTCATTGTCTTTTTGCTTTCAGGTGGAGACCAATTCAAAGCCACACATTTCATGCTGTGATAGTACTTTTCCAGTGTCAAAAAGAAAGGAAGAAAATTAACATTGACTTCAATTTTACTTGTATTCTTATTTAACAACCTCTTGAGACAGATACTATCTTCACTTTATAAGGAAGTATGAAGGTGCTGAGGTCACACAAATAATAAATGTTAGAGCTTGGTTAAAATTGAGGTCATCTGACTCTAAGGGAGTGATCATTTCTCCAAGTCACAGCACACAGTTCCCAGATATGGACAAAGATTCATCCAAAGGAACACCAGAAAGCTTTATTTGGTCAGAAATAAGTTGCTAAAGCTTACTTTCTTGGTGATTGTCCTGGAGAAATAGCATCAGCCATCTTAAGTGAATTTGCATCTTGGCAAGTGTATGAAAATATGCGTATCTGTGTGTGGGAATAGAGAACAGCATTGTTATTGACATAATTTTGATGCCAATAAACATTTGGGCCACACCTCCTATTGTTGCTGCGCATGATGGCCCTTGGCAGGACTGGATCTGCCTTTCTGTGGTCTGAAAATAGCTCTGAAAATGTCACGATCTGCTGTTTTCCCCTCAGGTAGAGGCAGCCTGATCTACATAGGTAAATGAAGTGGAAGATTAAGTAATTATTTTCAGAATTTGATTAATGTAGAAAATCAACATGAAAAATTTTAGCATCTCGAGCTTTTTTTTCCCTCAATTGTGCATGTTCAAACCTTAATTAAGTAAATATTTCCTTAGTCTTTTCTGTGATTTTGACACCAGGATTGAAGAGGACAGCGTTCAAGCAATTCTAAAAGGGTTTTAAAAACTCCTGAAACAAAAGATGTTAAGTGTGGGCCATACAGCCATAGTGGTCTTCAGCCTGAGACAGTGAGGGTCAAGGAACACGGGCATTGGTCCTAAGGCCATACCATCATGTCTTCTGGTTTTCAGCCCCACTCTCCATCAGTGTTCCACTGCATCTGTTTACACCGCAGACTGCTCCATCTTTCAGACTGTGTGGAGTTCCTTCGTATCTCCAGTCACAGCCTTGTCTCTGGGACTGGTCAGCTTCTAAAATGGCCATCCTTATTCAAAAAGTCTTGTACTCTCAAAGACTTTGTACTTTGCCCCTACACTGTAAATCCTCCACAGCAGCTAAGGAATAACTTTACTATTATAAATTAATAATAATAATTCAGTAATTATCTGTGAAAATTTGTAATAATTTATATTGTTTTGAAGAGTTTAAGCTATATTCCTCCATGTGCCTTCCACTCTTGGTCAATGCCCTGGCTACCACTTCCTTGGGAGCCTCCATTCTCTGCTGTATCCTTTAGTTACTGAATGGGGCTCAATCTAGAGTGGGAAGAGGGCGATACCTACTGGTCATTGTTCTGATCTTAGATTCTTGCCAGAGAATGAAACTCTTGGATGTAATCATCAGATGTCAGAGATGGAACTGGTGGAGGAGATAGGCAAAGGAGGGGAGTTAAATGCAATAAAAAGGAGAATGTGTGCATATATGTGTGCCTACAAGTGATAACTGCTAATTTTATTCAATTTTGTAATCTAGGAATATGGTAGTAGCCAGTAGCCTGAAGCCTCTTCCTTGTAGCCTTTTTTTTTTTTGACCATGTATCTCTAAAACTATTTTTTTTTAAAAGTTACTCTTTACACATTTTAGATCTTCATAATATTTTATAATAAACTGAAAAAAATTGAAAATAATGAGAAAGTATGTTAAGTTCAGTACAGTCTTCTCTCAGTATCCATCAGGGATTGGTTCCAGGACCCCCTTGGATACCAAAATCCACGACTGCTCAAGTCCCTTATATGAAATGGTGTTGTATTTGCATGTGACTTTTGCATATTCTCCTGTATATTTTAAGTCATCTCTAGACCACATGTAATATCTAAAACAATGTAAATACTCTGTAAATAGTTGCTATACTATATTTTTATTTGTATTATTTTTACTGCTATATTGTTATTTTTATTTTTTATTTTTAATATTTTGATCCACAGTTGGTTGGATCCGTGGATATGAACTCACAGATACAGAGGGCTGACAGTATATTATAAATACTGACAGCAAGAAGTAAAATTTTCCATTACTCTTTTACATGTATTCAAAGAAATATCAAAAAAATGCATAAGTAGTTTGATAACCATCATCTGTCTATTTATGTGGATTTATGTATATATGTGTATGTATACATATATATGTAAAATCTAATGTGATAATTGAAACATTTACATTATTCTTTATTTTCCCTCAAATTTGTACTCCCATTCCACTTTTTGCAAAAATTTTTGTCCCAATGTAATATAATTTTATGCTTGCAGGATTTTTATTGATCACCCTATCATACTTCTGTACAACAAAAATTATTTATACATTAACTTTTTATATAACCCAAGGTTTTAAGTATTAATCTTTTCTGTGTTGTTATATTATAAATATTATCATATAATTGATCAAAACAATATAAATGATCACAAATTTTGCAGATAATTATTGAATTATTATTATTAATTTATAATAGGTTGTTTCTTAGCAGCTGTAGAAGATGTACACTTTTGGGGGCAATGACCATGAGAGGTCTGTTTTGTGACATGGAAGACTGGTGACTGGGAGAGGGAGAGAGAAGGAGAACTTGCACATCAGTGACTCTACAGGTAGATGAAGTTTCAGACAGAATATATACAGGAATTGAGGACCTTGAAATTACTTTTTAAAAATTCTGACTTTTTCAAAGTAACGTACCGTACTTTGAAGAGCCCTGCTGTAAGCTTTAGTTCTTGTGTTAGTTTTTCTTTTTTCTCTACACTGCAAGCAAAGGAGTTCCATTTGAGTCTCTTCCCAACCATCAGTGATAGAAACAACATTCTTTTCTTGACTACATAATGGCTGAGAGAGCTTCTGTTTTTCCCACAGTAGTTTACTGTCCATTCCTCATACGTTTCCCAAATAGAGTCCCCTTAAATCCTCTTTCCTCTCTCAGGGCTTCTGCTATGTAATCCATGACTGTGAATTCACTAAGGGTACAAATATTAACATTTTTGCTATAAGACATTCTGAAAGATATTCTAAAATTAAGTCAATGTAATCAGGTACTCAAAAAGCTTACAATGTAGTAGAAGAAATAGGATATACACACAAATCACTAGGCAGAGATGGGAAGCTAAGGTATTATAGGTGGGTGGAGGGGGAGGGGGCAGATGACAGGTGGAGATGGCCCAGAGTGTCAAAGCACAAGGTGTCACCAGAGAATGGGAGCTGTCCAATCTGCCTGGAGCACACACCAAGCTTAAGAACAGGAATTCTGTATCTGCAGTTCAAAGTGTATCTATAGAACAAATGTTAAAAAGTGTTTTTGAAAAAGAGCTAGTGACTGTGTTAGTTTTGTTTGAATTGTCAGTTTTGAAGTCAAGTAAGTAAAGAAAATGCTAATATGCTAGATTTTTTAAAAAATCAGACTTCTTCATTATAGAATGTATTAATTCCCACCAAAGTTTCATACATTAGGGAAAGCCAGGAGAGATGGTAACACAAAATTATTTCCAGCTCATTTTTTTTTTCTTTTTTGAAGGATATCTAGTCAAACAAGAGGGCAAGGAAGAGGCTTAGAAAGAGCAGTTTCAGAAATAGTTAGATATAAGGAAGCAAAGATATTCTGGAGTCAGGTTGCTAAAGTATAACATGCGGAATTGCTTTGGTAAGTGGTGAAAGTCATTGATGGCTTTGGCAAGATTGCTTACAAGTTGAGATGTAATACGGCTAACCTGGTGGTCTGTGTGAGGTGAGGGATGAACTAGCAGGGGGTACAGAGGAAAAAAAAAACACCAAGGCAAGAAGTATTAAACAATTACACAAGGAAAAAGTAGAAGTATATATCTACAGTTGGGTAGTTTAAGTATAGTTGAAGTGGGAACAGAGAGAAATGTATACGTATGTGCACACACATACACACGACCATTTGCAAAAGTTGAAACTTTTCGTTAACTTGATGTTGAGGCTTCTTTTTTTTTCCAATTTACTTTTACTTTTGTGATGTTAAATCAGAAGTTTAACTTTCGTCTCCTTTGAGTTTATATTCAAATAAAAGAAAAATTCTTATCTAAAAACACAAAACATCAGGACAAAAGAACTGTTTAATTTTTTTTATGTTTTCAATGTTGATATTTTTTCCAAGAGGCAGAGAAATATCTCTAGATGGTTATCTAAAATTTATAATTTTTGTACAGATATGGTATATAGGGCAGTGCCATAGTTTTAATGTTGAAAAAGCTTTCTTTTTAAATTATAGCAAATTATAAAGTATTTATATACATAATATGGCAATATCACTTCAGGAATTCAGAATTTTACAAACTAAAATAAGAAAAAAAAGTCAATTTAAATACAGCATTTAATTATTTAGGTGGTTTACCCTATCTCCCATTTATTTAGTCTGGTTGCTTTGGTCTATCTTTAGATTGGATAAGATTTATTCTCTTCTTGTTATAGGACATCTACTCTAGCATTTTAGATATACATTCTTTAGCACATTGTGTAATGGTTTAGCAAAAATTATAGCTTTATCCCTATTAATATAAATCAGAATGATTCATTAGCCCAATCAAATATAAAAATGCAATCCTTAATTGGTTCTTATTGTAAATGACCCACAAACAACAGTTTCAACCACCTTCAGAATAAAAAATAAAACACTTAAGCAAGCATAGTAACACTTAATAGAGCACAGTAATTTGACAGCTAATGATTTGACCAATTGTATTGAGACTTGATATGACATTTTGATAGAAAACACTGTAGCCTGTTTAATTATTGAGTAATGCATACCATGGACTCTTAACAATGAACATTTATTTTCCTGTGATAAACCGACATTAAGTAAGAAATAGCACAATGCTAAAATAAATTATCTTAAAATAAAATTCAGATCAAGAATAATCATAACAATAATACATAATAATGGCCCTGATTTATGAGTATTTACTATGTGTCAGTAGCTTCAGATACAGTAGCTTAATCCTCAAATAGTTTTGCCTGCTGGAAATTATCACCCCATTTACAGGTGGCAAAACAGGCTTAAATAATTTAAATGAAAACCTAAGTCCCACAGTAGGTAGCCTTTGTAATATTCTGTTCTGCTCCCACACGCTGCAACTCATCATTGGTCTTGAGCTTAGGTATTATGTAAGCTCTGACATAAGATTAATAGATTGTGCTTTTATTTCAGCTCAAATTTTTCATAAGAGATCGTGAATTTTTTTTAAGCTGTGTCCTTGTGTTTTTCAGTATTTTGTGTTTCATAAAAATATAATTGATTCAGTCATGTGTGGGCTTAGCAGAAATCAGCATTTCTTAGATTGGAAAAGGAAATGATCTCCTTGATTTGGTTGATTGACAAAGTTTAAATGTTTGACACATGAAGTGGGTATGTATACATGTATGTTTGATCTATGTATCTATTATCTGTGCAAAAAATAATTATGGTTTTAGATTTCAAGGGTTTTTACAGTTGCGTAAGTTCAAAATTTCTGAGCAGAGTCAAATCACTTTGGTGCAAAAAAGCCCAATATAAGGTAAGAAAAATAAAAGCTTCAACTAATTGTGCTTAGAAAAGCATGTAGGCAGTTACTGGCTGATTGCCAAGAATTATATTCTGCAGATTCTTTTTAAAACTGAAATGCACAAAGTTTGGACATATGCTACAAATTCTGAACATAGATTATATACAAATACTCAATTTCTTGAGATTAATTATAATCTGCTTTAGGGGAAAAGGAAAAAAAATCTTTGCTTCATCTGGTGCTTGAAGAGGAGAGATAGGTTTATTTTTTATGACCAATCTTGCCCTTCAGCCAAAGTTTCTACATTTTTTTTTCCCTTAAGATTAGCCTTGTTCCTAGACTTCTGGTAAGTAGCATCTTGTTATTGGGACTGATTCTCCCCCAAATGATGTATTTTCTGAAAGGCTTATGTTCAAACTGTAGTTATAATTATTATGTAAGGCACCCTAAAATGACGAGAAGTTCACAAAAGTTAAGGAGGTAGCACACAAACTGAGAAAGGTAGCTATTTCTTAGGGCAATAGGTCCTTTTGAGAAATGTTGCTTGGTGATTTGGAATTTGAACATTGTGGAGTTACACATGTGCTTTACCATATTAAGCTTTCTCTAACATTTGGAGCTTTCCCTACATAAAGCTTGGGGCTCTTATTTGCATTCTCCCCACTGCCAAATGGCTGCCTAGGGCTCCAATACACATTTTCCTCTATTTCAGTGATCTGTGGGATGGCTTTAGAGGCCTTAGAGGTCATTTGAAAGGACCTAAATACTATGTGGAACAAAAGCAATTAGTTCTGCTCATTTATTGATCTTAGGAGTCTAGGAAATGGAACTCAGGACTACTTGTCTTCAGTTGGGGAAGAAATCTACCAGGTAGAAGAGGCAGTTGCTTAAGAGAGGGGTGAGTACCTACTACGTTTCAGGCATTGTTACACACTTTTTATATTAAACTTCCCTAACAGATATATGAACAAATATTATTATCTACATTGATATCTGTAGCTTTGATTTCTCCCCTGTGCTCTGTGTCCGCATACCCAACTGCTTAATGGATATTTACATTTGAATATCTTACAGGCATTCCAAATTAACAAGTCCAAAACTGACCCCACTCACCTCAGCCCCCTCACACACAATACAATCTATCTCTGACTCCTGCCAGTAATAACTTTTAAATGTTGCTCTATTTCTGTTCATTTCCTCTGCTACCACTCTATTTTGAATGAACGTTGTTCTCAGTGGGACTGTTGCAATGGTTTCCCTGCATTTCTACCCACACTTCTCCCTTTTGAATCCACTCTTTCCACTATAGTCAGAGTAATCTTTTCAAAAGATGCCAAAGCTCTCAAAACACTTTATTGCCTAAATGACTTTAGTGGTTTCCCATTGCCCTGAGGATGGAAGTGAAAATACTAAACATGTGCAAAGACCCCACCTCCTTCTCCAATCTCCCTACCACTCCCTCCTTCTCTGCACTTGCATTCCACCCGCTCTCTTAGTTCTGTGAAAAAGCAGAGATTTGTCCTGTTGTAGGGCCATTATCCCATTTGTTTCTTCTCTCAGGCCTCTCTTCCCCAGTATACATAGTTAATTTACTATCTGTGCTTTCAAACTTACTTCAGATATCACTTCCTCCAGGAGCTTTTTTTGACTCTAGATAAGAGAGGTCAAGATGGCCTGTTAAATGATTTTCTTTCGGAGTTCCACAATGATAATTAAATGTGGTATTAATACAAATTAATATTTGTATAATTAGCTATCTAATATTTGTTTCCCTAGCTACAGAGTAAGACCCAGGAGGGCAGGGGAAAAATGTTTTACACATACTGTATCACCAGAGTTTTTACAGTACTTTGCCCAGGAGGTTGTTAGGTGAATATTTTTTGAATGAATGAGTAAGTGAATGAGCAGATAGGTATTTTCCAGTGAAGAAATTTAAGGTTGGATGGGAAAGTGATAGAGTGAGAATGTGAGCTCAGGATGAATTCACCCTGTAATTTGTGTTCTTTCCGCTTAAAATTTTCCAGTCAAAATTTTACAATTCACATTTATGTTATTTTTACCAATACTATTTCCATAATGAGTTTTTAAATAATATTATATATTTTACTCGAGTGTTGTGGGGCCAAAATACTAGAGACAAATATTACACTTATGTTTTTTCCCTATTGTAGAATTTTCCATAATATTAAGTGATTTTTTTTGTCACTTGGATTGTACAAATTTCTTTGAGTGACTTTAAGGTGCTCATTTCTAATGTAATAGAGTTGTCAGTTTGATTTGTCACTAGTATTTCTATCTTCTTTATTTAAAAAGTTTTATCAAGTAGTAAGCAGCAAAAATGTAATTAGGCTGGTTATTAATTCGAAAGTTTATGAGGACTAGACAGCATAAATGGGTAAAGCAGCTTTACAGGACATTGGTAACTGGAAGAGACCACTGTTCTGTCTAAAGTGAGAGCACCTGCTTGCCTCCCACCAGTGGTGACAATGTCAGAATATGAATAGAGCATTGCCAGATTATGTTGTTTTTTTTTTTTTTCCAAGAGAAGACCTCAACTGAATTTTTGTAAGCAGTCATTTGTTTCTATCTGTTGAAAATGTATTGGATTAAAATAACCACCACCACTAAAAACTCTATTGGCCAAATAAAATGTATCTGTAGGTCTGTTCTAGCCTCTGAGTTGTCTGTTTTCAGCCTTTCATGAAGACCATGTTTGATCTGTATTTTTGTTTAGGTCCTATAGAAGTTATTCTTACAACAGTGATACTTGAGTTTTCTACTGAGCTCTATTCTCTGGATAAGCACTTGTGAAATGTGTTCACATGATTTGGAATGAGGTGTTTTACACCTTTGACCTTTGACTTGTCTTTGTTGTCCTTTCACTTGGAGTTATAACTTAGATGCCTTTGTGGTGTTTTCCTTCTGATTCTTTCAATAAGGAATCATTAACTGACCTATGACCTTCCAAACACCCTACAAAATGAGCAAATGAAATACTGAATTCATTTTGTTATTGAGAAAGGCAAATAAATGTTCTTGTGTATTTTATGGCTGATTTTAAAGGCATTTAGTTTAGTCTGGTTTTCTCAATAAGTAGTTGAAACAGCAGCTAAATCAGCACAAGGGCTGGGGAAGCAGTTCAGCCTATTCATTTCTACATTTCACTAGTAAATGACTATTTTTGGTCCTTTCATGGTAGACCCTTCATAATGGGTATGACAAAATTAATTTTTTAAATGCTTGCTAATTGTTTTCAGAAAAAAAGAAACTTCGGATATTTTTGGAATCCTGTCCTAGATTTTTATTTGGAAGCTTACTGCATCTTGACTGTGCACACCATATTAAATATTATTAAACTGTATACATAAATTAAGCAGTTGGGAAATTGAATTTCACAATGGATCACTGACTTTAAACTACAGAATTCTACCTTGGGCTAAATTAAAAAGTAACCACTTGGTGTTTTGACGTCTCAGTAGCAGCAATCTCTGCAAAGTCTTGCTTAGAAGAATGAAAACTAGAGAAGTTATTTTGTGAAAATAATGTTTTGGGAATTAATATTTTTAGATAATGAATGTGTAGATTTTTTAGCAGCAATTAGTTAAGTTTAAGAACCTTTGTTATCTAAGTTTGTTTTTGCTTTCATTTCTTTAAAAGCTACTTCAGAAGATGTTTGTAATTATTTCTGTGACTACCCTATAAACATTAAAAGCAAAGAAAAGAAAAACAAAGGAGGTGTGAAGTTTTACTATTAAATTGATTTTTCTCTTAATCCAGTCTGATTATGACCAAACATAGATCTGTTAGTGGGGATATGAGGAATAAGACAAGAGCATAAACAGTTTCAGGAGTGATTCAACTATTTCTGCTGCAATGATCCTATTTTCTATGACCTCCTGCAGCCCAAAGTTCTCTATGCTGAATATCAATATAAAGAACTCTTAGCAGCTGTGTTGCAGCCAGAGTTGTTCAGTGGCAGCTGAATAACTCTCCTCCTTGTCTGTAAAGGTGCATGGCGTCACCTTCAAAGTGTAGAAAGGGGAATTTTCTTCATTACAATTTTATAGAAGTAATAAAACAAAAAATAATTGAAGACATTGTTCTTAACTTCCTTTCCAAAATTACCAGGACCAGGAAAGACTTGTTCAATTGTTTCAATTCTCTTTAGAGAAATTTCAAGTGTTTAAATTCCCTGAAACATTAAAATACAAATTTGTGAATCTGAAAAGTGCAGTACTCAAAGTTTTTCTTATTAGATCATTGACAGTTTTTCCAAATATATTTATGTATTTTAGTGGAAGCCAAAGTCAAGATTGAGTGGTGATAGAAGAGTATACATCATGTAGGAAGCTGGAACTAATAGCCAGAGCACATTCTAAGGTTCCTGTGTAAGATATGGTGGGGTCAGCCACCATTGGGAAAATATCAAGGCTGTGAAAACAGTCAAAATTCATAGTAAATACTGGATCAGAAGCAACAAAATGGTGAGAAATAAGAGCCTGGAAGAACTGTTTCTAAGAAAAAAATAGTCTAGCCACTCTAATAATTAAAAACCCATGATAGGCTTGGAGTGGTGGCTCATGTCTGTGCTCCCAGCACTTTGGGAGGCCTAGGCAGGCAGAACACTTGAGGCCAGGAGTTTGAGACCAGTCTGGCCAACATGGTGAAACTGGTCTCTACAAAAAATACAAAAATTAGTCAGGCATGGTGGCTTATGCCTGTAATCCCAGCTACACACAAGGCTGAGGCATGAGAATAGTTTGAACCTGGGAGGCAGAGGTTGCAGTGAGCTGAGATCACGCCATTCTGCGCTCCAACTTGGGCAACAGAGTGACACTCTGTCTCAGAAAGAAAAACAAAACAAAACCAAAAACCCATGATGATTCTCTAATATCCCAAGACAAAATCTAAATTCCCCCCAAACATTAAAAGCCCGATATAACTTGATCTTGGTCTATTTTAATGACTTCACATTCTGCCACTCTATTTCACCTTTCTCTCCATTTCCATCTACCAACATCACCCATGCAATTGTCTGCCACGCTAAGCCACCTGGTGAATTTTAAGTTTCCTTGTTAACACCTGTGTCTCCATTCTTTCATGTGACACACCCCCGAAGACAAGCCTTCAGCCCTGTCCATGTGAGTCATTTCAAGGATATATTTTAAATATAACTGACGCTAAGCTTTTCCAGGTTATCTAGGCCAAGTCAGTGGGCTATTGGTGCTTTCATGTCACCTTGTTCACACGTCTACCATGTTACTTACCACAGTGGTTCTTCACTGTTTATTTACAATTTTGTTTCCTCCAATACTCTGGGAGTGCTGAAATGAATCTAGGAGATGGTAAAATGTCTGGGCTTGTGATCTGAAAATTAGGACGTAGACCAAAATGACAGGTTCAAGGAAAAGTCTGAATAAAAGACATGAAACCAGAATTAAAAGATGTCACTGTGGGAAATTCTAGACCTAAATAGAGTTTTGAAAATTCCAGTAGAGATTAATTCCTGCTCCTAGTCTTCCTAAGTCCTGCAGAGGTAATGAAAGACACAAGGTCCCCCAGGGCTAGAGAATATGTGTGGCTAGGCTATAAAGGCTCACACTGACCATCTGTCTAATATACAAACTCATAATGGCACAGATCTGCAAACCCAAAACCTAAGAGAAATCAGATTAACATTTTAAATAATAGAAGCTGACTTACCACTCTGTTTAGACAGTAAAGGTTTATTTGTATGAATCTTCAAAAAGGTTAAGTAAACCCCTGCCTTCTTCCCCAGTTTCTTCTCTATCAGATAGAAGGCTAAATACAGGGGATAAATATCTATTTTATTTAATTTGTTTTCTTTTTTTAAATAGGAGAAAATCATACAATTAATAATAATCATCATCATTATTATTTTATATTAGATTCAGGGGATACACGTGCAGGTTTGTTACAAAGGTATATTGGGTAATGCAGGGGTTAGGGTTTCTAGTGAACCTGTCACCCAAATAGTGAACATAGTAACCAATAGGTAGTTTTTCACCCATTGCCCGCCTCCACCTTTTGGAGTCCACAGTGCCTGTTGTCTTTATGTCCATGTGTACCTGTTGTTTAGCTCCCACTTATAAGTGAGAACATTTGAAATTTGACTTTCTGTCTCTGCATTAATTGTCTTAAGATAATGGCCTCCAGCTGCATCCATGTTGCTGTAAAGGACATGATTTCACTCTTTTCTATGGCTGTGTAGCATTCCAATTAGAGCATGTTTTCTAGTTTTTTGATGGGTCATAATAAAAGGACAGTTTGCATGAACTTATTTTATGGTTGTAGGAAGCTAAGTGAGAGGCATGCCACCAGGAATAACAGAATTGGGAGTGTTCCATCTCTGTAAAGCTATACATCTTTTTCAATCATCTTCCTCTGTGGAAGTAGGAGAGTTTTAAGATTCCTATGAAGACAAGAAGGGACATTTATATCCTCAGTCTGGACCCCTGGTGGGAGTAAAGTTCAGTCCTCTAGGTAGGAGGTTTCCAAAGTTGATTTTGTGTGAGTCTATCAGTAAAACATTTCTGTGCATGGCTCCTGCTATTCATTTATTTATGTATAAATTATATGGCTGAGCTACTTCATGCATGGACAATGTATGTAAAAATAGAAAGTAAAAAGATAATAAAACTGAACTAAGCCATCTTTCAGAAATCACTTTTTTAAAAAAAATCAGGATATAGTTTATTAGAGTGGATATAAGCCCATCACTCAAGTAGTCTTATACACTGGATGTTTTAGGCTGACATTTTGGCAGATGTTATTGGTGTACTTTTGGTCTTAAACATGACTGATGGAGAGCTTGAACTGGGAGTAGGGGTGCGGGCCCATCTCTGACTGTTCACTTGGAATTGTAGCATTCTTAATTTGAAGATGATTGTATTAGTTTTTAAAATTCATATGTCCATATTATGATAGTTGACTGTTGTATACTGCGGAATCAATTAATGTAACAGAGTATGTAAACTGCAATTTGTCATAATATGCTAAAAAGGAATGAAAAAGGGAAGGTAATACTACCACCCCTTCACATGATAGAACTCCTATGATTTCTTGAGGATACCTCACTGATATGGTTTGGCTATGTCCCCTCCCAAATCTCAACTTGAATTGTATCTCCCAGAATATCCACGTGATGTGAGAGGAACCCAGGAGTAGGTAATTGAATCATGGGGGTTGGTCTTTTCCGTGCTATTCTCGTGATAGTAAATAAGTCTCACGAGATCTGGTGGGTTTATTAGGGGTTTCTGTGTTTGCTTCCTCCTCATTTTTCTCTTTCTGCTGCATGTAAGAAGTGGCTTTTGCCTCCCACCATGATTCTGAGGCCTCCCCAGCCATCTGGAACTTTAAACCTCTTTTTCTTCCCAGTCTCAGGTATGTCTTTATCAGCAGCATGAAAATGCACTAATACAATAAATTGGTACCAGTAGAGTGGGGCATTGCTGAAAAGATACCCGAAAATGTGGAAGCAACTTTGGAACTGGGTATCAGGCAGAGGTTGGAACAGGTTGGAGGGCTCAGAAGAAGATAGGAATGTAGGAAAGTATGGAATCTCTTAGAGACTTGTTGAATGACTTTGACCAAAATGCTGATAGTGATATTGAGAGGTGACAACGTGCTAGCAGCCCTCGATGGGTACCTCCTCAGCCTCGGGATCTGCTCTAGCCCTGGAGGAGCCCTTTAGCCTACTGCTGCGCTGTGGGGGCCCCTCTCTGGGGCTGGCTGAGGCCAGAGCCGGCTCCCTCTGCTCATGGGGAAGTGTAAGGGGGGAGTCGCGGGTGGGAACCTGGGCTGTGTGGGCCAGCGCCAGTTCCGGGTGGGTGCAGGCTCCACGGGCCCTGCACTCGAATTGGCAGGTCAGTGCAGCAGGCTGTGGGCAGTGAGGGGCTTAGCACCCCGGCCAGCAGCTGCAGAGGGTACGCGGGGTCCCCCAGCACTGCTCTAATTCTTGCGGGCCTCAGCCACCTCCCCCACATGGTCTCCTGTGCAACCGAGCCTCCCTGATGGGTGCCAACCCCTGCTCCGCGGCGCCGGTTCCATCGACCACTCAAGGGCTGAGGAGTGTAGGCATGGGACTGGTGGGCAGCTCTGCCCAAACAGCCCTGGCATGGGATCCACTAGGCAAAGCCAGCTGGGTTCCTAAGTCGGGTGGGGACCTGGAGAACTTTTGTGTTTAGCTGGAGGATTGTATATGCACCAATCAGCACTCTGTATCTAGCTAATCTGTTGGCGACTTGGAGAACTTTTATGTCTAGCTGGAGGATTGTAAATGCACCAATCAGCACCCTGTGTCTAGCTTAAGGTTTGTAAACACACCAATCAGTGGTCTGTGTCTAGCTAAAGGTTTGTGAACGCACCAATCAGCACTTTGTGTCTAGCTAATCTAGTGGGGACTTGGAGAACTTTTCTGTCTAGCACCCTATGTCTAGCTAAAGCATTGTAATGTACCAATTAGTATTCTGTGTCTAGGTAAAGGTTTGTAAATGTACCAATCAGCACCCTGTCAAAACAGACCAATCAGCTCTCTGTAAAATGGACCAATCAGCTCTCCATAAAACAGACCAATCAGCTCTCTGTAAAATGAACCAATCAGCAGGATGTGGGTGGGGTCAGATAAGGGAATACAAGCAGGCTGCAGTGGTAACCTGCTTGGTCTCCTTCATGCTGTGGAAGCTTTGTTCTTTTGTTGTTTGCAATAAATCTTGCTGCTGCTCACTCTTTGGGTCCACGCTGCATTTATGAGCTGTAACACTCACTGCGAAGGTCTGCAGGTTCACTCCTGAAGCCAACAAGACCACAAATCCACCAGAAGGAAGAAACTCCGACGCATATGAACATTGGAAGGAACAAACTGTGGACATACCATCTTTAAGAACTGTAACACTCCCCGCGAGGGTCTACGGCTTCATTCTTGAAGTCAGCGAGACCAAGAACCCACCAGTTCCAGACACAATATGAACAATAAAGTCCAGACTGAGGTGGTCTCAGATGGAGATGAGGAACTTAGGAACTGGAGCAAAGGTGACTCTTGTTATGTTTTAGCAAAGAGACTGGCAGCATTTTGTCCCTGCCCTCGATATTTGTGGAACTTTGAACTTGAGAGAGATGATTTAGGGTATTGGGTGGAAGAAATTTCTAAGCAGCAAAGCATTTAAAAGGTGACTTGGGCACTGTTAAAACATTCCATTTACAAAGAGAAACAGCATAAAAGTTCAGAAAATTTGTAGTCTAACAATGCAGCAGAAAAGAGAAACCCATTTTTTTTTGTGGAGAAATTCAAGCTGGCTGAAGAAATTTGCATAAGTAACAAGGACCCAAAGGTTAATCCCTAAGACAATGGGGAAAATGTCTCCAGGGTATGTCATGGGTCTTCATGGCAGCCCCTCCCATCACAGACTGAGAAGCGTATAAGGAAAAAGTATTTTGTGGGCCAGGCCCAGGGTCCCTATGCTGTGTGCAGCCTAGGGACTTGGTGCTCTATGTCCCAGCTTCTGTAGTCCTGACTGAAAGGGGCCAACATAGAGCTTGGGCTGTGGCTTTAGAGGGTGGAAGCCCCAAGCCTTGGCATCTTACACGTGGTGTTGAGCCCGTGGGTGCACAGAAGTCAAGAAAATTGAGGTTTGGGAACCTCCGCCTAGATTTTTAGAAGATGTATTAAACACCTGGATCCCCAGGCAAAAGTTTGCTGCAGGGGTGGGGCCATCATGGAGAACCTTTGCTAGGACAATGTGCAAGGGAAATGTGGGGTGGGAGCCTCACACAGAGTCCCTACTGGGGCACCACCTAGTGGAGCTGTGAGAAGAGGGCCACCTTCCTCCAGACCCCAGAATGGTAGATCCACTGACAGCTTGCACTGTGTGCCTGAAAAAACCGCAAACACCCAACATCAGTCAGTGAAAGCAGCTGGGAGGGAGGCTGTACCCTGCAAAGCCACACGAGTGGAGTTGTCCAAAGCCATGGGACCCTACCTTTTGAATCAGTGTGACCCGGATGTCAGACCTGGAGTCAAAGGAGATCATTTTGGAGCTTTAGAATTTGACTGCCCCGCTGGACTTCAGACTTTCATGGGCCCTGCCATCCCTTTGTTTGGGCTAATTTCTCTCATTTGGAATAGCTGTATTTACCCCCATTGTATCTAGGAAGTAACTAGCGTGCTTTTGATTTTACAGGCTTGTAAATGGAAGGGTCTTGCCTTGTCTCAGATGAAACTTTGGACTGTGGACTTTTGGGTTAATGCTGAAATAAGACTTTGGGGGACTGTTGGAAAGATGTGATTGGTTTTGAAATGTGAGGGCATGAGATTTGGAGGGGCCAGGGGCAGAATGATATGGTTTAGCTGTATCCCCACCCAAATCTCAACTTGAATTGTATCTCCCAGAATTCCCACGTGTTGTGGGAGGGAACCAGGGGGAGGTAATTGAATCATGGGGGTAGGTCTTTCCCTTGCTATTCTCATGATAGTAAATAAGTCTCATGAGATCTGATGGCTTTAGCAGGGGTTTCTGCTTTTGCTTTCCTCATTTTTCTTTCGCCTCCGCCATGTAAGAAGTGGCTTTTGCCTCCCACCATGATTCTGAGGCCTCCCCAGCCATGTAGAACTTTAGGTCCAATTAAACCTCTTTTTCATTCCAGTCTCAGATTTGTCTTTATCAGCAAAGTGAAAACAGACTAATATACTCAACCACTACATGGCAGTTCTATCCTTTTGATATGTGGGCTGAGGAAAGATACCAGTGTCGATCAGTATCTTAATGGTTTGTGAACTTTAGTTGCTTTGATAAACATAAACACATTGAATAATATTGGCTTACTTGCACCCTAATAACCTAATCCTTTTGGACACACCTTGACGAATGTGTACCAACTTTGGAGACTACTAGTCAGTATTATAGAGAATCAGACAAATCGGAACTATGTTCCTCAATATAATTATTGGCAATAGTTTAAGTTTTGAAAGAAATAAAACAATGTATTTGTTTCAAAAAAAGGCACAGGAATAAGGGGTAGGTTTTTAAATTGTATGATTTTCTTCAAAATATGTGAATTTATGTTTATATTCATGGGTTTCAGACCCTACTTTTGAAAAGATGTATGATTTCTTTTGTTAGTGTGTTTCTCTTCAAATACTTGGTTTGGTTACAACTGATCAAACTGGCAGTAAATTGTGATTTATGTTGCAAGTGAAGCAAAAATGAAACTTTGGGGAGTTTTATAGTTTTAAAATATATTTGAAGAACTTGGTTTCTATACACTGCATATACTTGGATTCCAAAATGATATTTATAAAAGTTCTGCAAGATTCAGAAAGTCAATGAATATCACTCACTCTGTGAGAGCAGTCATACCCCCAGTGCCACGCAAGGCACCAGTAGACAACCTGTGGATACTGATGGAATAGAAGGAGTAGATTGTCTTAATGAAAGACCATTTTGTTTAGCAAATTCCTGCAAATCCATGGTAGTCTAGGGAAGAGCTATAAGGTTAATTTTAGTTTAGGAAATGTTGGTAAATTATAAGAGATGCCTTTAGAATAATTCAGAAAATGTAAGCTAAAAGACAAAAGTATTTTTTCAATTAAGAGACAGTATATATAATTGTTCATTAAAATAAAATGAAAATGAAAACCACATTCTGTGTAGCAAACGTCACATAAGATTAATGCATCCTTTTAGAAAAGCTGAACAAATAGAAAATATATGCACTTTATTTTATATACTAGATGTGTTTCTTGAAATTTTCAGGTGCATCAAACTGTTAATTGAACTGTTTGAATTGTTATTTCAATATATCACCATACTTTTAAACTTTTAAAATTAGAATTGCTGAAATTGGATGAGAAGTGTGTGTATGGGGTGGAAGAAATGGTGGGGATTAAAGGGGCAGGAGTAACTAGTGACAGTGGTTTTAGATCTTTTATCCTTAAGATACCAGCAAGGAAACCCCAGAGCTTCTTGGGATTACTGAGATGATAAAACTTAGAGCTTCCTTTGAAAATTAAATAATTGTTTTTGCCAGTCTATATGCTCATTCATTAATTCATTCATCTATCCACCATTCATGCATTTATTCAATCATACATTCATTTGGCTAGACTTCATTGTTTGTCCTCTGTGTTACAGACACTGCATTTGACCCTGGGGAATTACAGTGATAATACAAAATCCCTGACCTTGAAGTACCTATAGTATTGTGAACAATTGCTGCCAGGCGGGAGCATTTACAGGACTCTCTTCTGTTTTATATTGTTAAAGTGAAATGGGACTCCTTATAATCAGGCTAATTAATTTTTTAGAAATTGGTTGAAGTAGAAAATACCTTTTAAAAGTCAGTTATAAAACCATCTATTGGTAGGTAAGAGTATTTTGTAATGCATCTGTGTAGTTACTTTGTGACTTTGATTACCCACATAGCTGATATTTAATGTATTGGCATCTATGATGATGTCTTTTTTCCAGTGACCTTCAAACTTAGCCTCAGTGTATTTATTCAAATTATTCATTAAAATAAATTATATGTTAGCAGAAGTGCAGATAACACCATGGTGGTTTGAGGGTTTACTGTGTTTATGTCTGTTAAATCTTTACTAATGTTATTGTGTTAGAGGAAGTTCTGCTTGGCACGACATTTCTGGCTGAAAAGCCAGAGTTTCTTAAATTTTTTAGTTCTCATAAAATGTAGTTTCAGTCTTTATGTATTATGTATGATTCTTTATGACATCTAATTCCCTCCCCCTTCCACCCTAGGGTCTAACTATAAATAGCCATAACATTTAGCCCTGGCGATTGAACAAGCATGAGGAAAATTTAGATCCAAATGGGAGTCATTACTTCACATTTCATGATTCAGTGTGCAATCTATGTTTTAAAATGGCTTTTATTATTATAAATATGTTCCTTTCTGCCTAATTGTGACATCCTCAAGAACAATTATTGCCAATCGAGTTCATGGCACTTTAAAATAAGTAACTCCTATGGTTTGAAATGAGTGAAACAGTAATTATATTGTAGATGGGATATTAAAAAAAAACTTTTTCTTTAAAGTTCAGCTCAGCCACTATCAATAGTCATGTGGGACTTTTTATGGATATGTTACTAAAGCTGGTTGATATAAATTCACCTTGCAATTTAAAATTTGAAAAGATGGAAACCATTAATATTTGTATTATAAAGAAATTAGTCAAAGAAAGTTAAAATTATATTTTGGAAAAAAAGCCTTAAATCTTACCTCCAAATGATAGAGCTCCATTGATGCTTACATACTGTTATTGCTTTGAGAAATTTTGAAGTGAATTGGAAACACTGACATATAAAATCTTTACTTCTTGTGCTGGTGAAACTAGTCAAATACAAACAGGGATAACAGGATTAAATGAGGAAACATGAAAATCACACTACACAGTAAATATTGATAGAATGAATGATTACATGATAAATAATAAGGTAAAGCTTTAACTGTGCTGTATGAGATTAATTAATAGTAGGTGATCAAGGAAGGGTCTAAATCAGTGATAACTGTAATGACAGGCAAGACTTGGCTCCAACACTTCATTAAACTTCTATTTTTATGGGGATTTCTTCATTTCCACTGGAATGAACAAGTCAGTATGCATGACTTACTCTGCAATGAACTTTGATGAATTTTTCTAAGTACATTAAAAATGAGTTGCACCCTTCTCTTAATCCGAGAAACCCCTTATACCTACACTGATAAACCCTCTGATGCACATGTAAGAAGGCAGGATAATGGGCATGAAGGACAATCATCTATATGTATATGTAAAAATATATTTTTGCTTGTCAGTAATAACTCTGAACTGCCTACAGCATTCATCGTGCCTCTTAAAAGTCAGGTATTGTATTGAATTCAAAAATTCTCTTATGCTGAGCAGGGAAAGGAAAAAAAAAAATCAAACACTTTCTGAATTGGGCCCAAATATCCAAGGTTAATTTTCTGAGAAAGCTGCAGCGGCTTGATAAGGCCATCCCCTGCAAATTAGTTTTGCCTGCCTGGATTACAGCTAAATTTATGCAGCTTGCCTTATCCTTTCGGAAACGCCTCTGAAGTGTCGTAATTAACTGGCACACATAAAGTGAGCACATTTTCTGCTTGGTGGCGGCCATTCCTCATTTCATCTCAGTTCTAACCCAAATGGAAAGGTAGTTTCTTATTTTTACTGTTAAAAACACACATGAATGCACTTGTGTATGTGTGTGCACACACACAAATACACTCTCCAGTACTTTACCAGAAGCCTTTGAAAACAATCATAAAACAGTTGCAGAACAGAGTTTGGAAATTTAAAGGGGTAAAGAATACTGCTGAAAGAGCAGAGAGAAATTTTTTGCAGGAAATTGAAATAAAGGGTATAGGCACCCTTTGTGAAGTGGCTGAACCTTTTTTTTTTTTTTAATTTAACTAGAAAAATTATGTTTTAACACATTTTCTTTGTGTATTTCTCTGAATGGAAACTCAGAAATCACCAAGAAATGGTGAAAACAAGTATGATGAATGTCTCTTTAGTTTGTATTTTCTAATGTCATTTTAAAATATATCTTTTAAATACCCCCTTATTTTTTTAAACCTAATAGTTCCATTAAAACTTAAATCCTCCACCTCCCCTCACCTCAAAAAGCTCAGAGCAAACTTATCATTAGACAACATTCTCAGAGATGTGACTCTGTCTTCCTATTTGTTGTTACTTTGGCTAAATTTTTTTTTTTTTTTTCTAAACATAAGGCTGAAGCAGTCAGTGTTTATTGAACTTCAATGTTAGTCTTTGTTGGAATCATCCCTGGCATCATATTTGACTGTGGATATCTCCTGGAAAATACAGTAGATATTAGAGCACTCCTTGCTTAACTTCTTCATTAAGGAGTTATTTTTGTTTTGAAGACAAAACATTGGACTTGCAGCCTACAGAAAGTGATCAAGAATCCCACAATGCCCAGGTTCATGGAGTTCAATGTTGGGAATGACACCAGAGCAGTCATAATCCTTGAGGGGCCAGGAGAGATTTTCTGCCATCCACCCTGTACTCTGTTCCCAGATTTGCTTTGGATTCAGTTCCTCATAGAGTTATTATGAGGATTAAGTGTGTTAATACATATAAAATGTTTAGAACTGTGCCTGGCACACGGCAAGTGTTTAATAAATGTTCGCTGTTATGATTCAATTCTCAGGAGGAGGATGCTCCAATGCAGGCTTCTGGCAGAATCCTTTCTTACTCATTTAAGTAGCAGTTGCCTTTTTCCTGGACAAGGCCTTATTTTTAGCAGGTGAACTGTATCAGGATTTCATTTTTTTTTTTTTTTCAGTTTTTGTAACTTCTTTCCCTTCTAGGAAGCAGAGAACACCACTTCCTGCCCCCTCTAGTGGCTTTTTCCTCTCAATCTTGCTTTCTTCTTCCCCTGTAAAGTTCAGGGCATCACTTTTCACCCTCTTTTCTGATGTTTACTGTAGTGCTCTCTAGGACCTTTTCTTCATTCTTCGTTACAATTCTTAAAACCCTTACCTCTTTGATTCTCCTTTTTAGAAACGTTTAATTTCCTGTCTCAAGTAACTAACTACCCACAAGAAATAGATACCAAATTCTTTTGGGTAGGGGAAGCACTCAGTGGTGCCTGAAGGAAGATGGAATCTAATTGTGAAGTCATCTAATACAGTTTAGAAAATATTTCCTTTCCTTGATTATTTTATCCCATGGGAAAATTGTCATGCTGAGACTTCTTTACGTGAAATAGATTATTCACATTTCCCACTCTAATACACACTTAAAAGAGAATCAACACTTTGCAAAATTCATCAGAGTTATACAGATTGATAGTCTCCTCTACTTACCTTCAAGATGCTTTCCAATTGATGGTGACTAGTCTTGAGACTTTCTCAGGAAAGTCAAATACATCTATATTCTTTTGGGGTGTGATGGAGCGTGTATGTGTGTGTGTGTGTGTGTGTGTGGGTGTCTGTGTAGAGGGGGTGGGGAAGGTGCTTCATCTTTTGGTGACATCTTAGAAGTGAGGGAGAGAATAAGTCAAAATATTTCCCAATGGGAGATAGACTTCTTTAGGACATCTGAGTTTTGATCCTGGTTCTAGTTTAAGCCATTACTTTTCTAAGTGACTAGAGAGTAAATATAATATGATTATTCTAAGACTGAGGCTAAATAGGATGTTCACTTTGAGGACAACAAAAATACCAGTCTCTTCAAAGTCTAAGAAGTAGGCATCAAGTTTCTGGGCATAGATCTTGTTACTGAAGTAAGAGTGCTTGAATGATATCTTATTCAAAGGTACTGTCTGGAGGGAGGCAGCCTTGGTTGTAAGATGAAGACATTACTCAATTTTTGTTGACTTGATTAAAGCAGCTGGTTCCTGAGACACCTTTGTAATTCTGACCACCAGAATGTGTTGTTAACTTTAATTAGGAGCCCAGAAGACTTATTTCAGCTCTAGCTCCTAGGAAGACTTGGGCCGGGCAGAGCACAACTTCATCACCATATCATGAAGAAACAAGAAACAATGACAGTAACAGAATTTTCTCTTTCCTCCCACCCTTGGCCTTCTTTTAGATTTAAGTGTAAAATTTTGCTTAAATAGTTATTTAATGTTTTCAATTGATAATATGTTATATTTATATATTTTAGATAGGTGTCTAATTTTTTATTATAAAATTATACATGTGTATTATTTAAAATTTGAAAAATGAAGGAATTTAAAAAATTTTATAGTTTTACATTTTAAAAATGATACTTGATATTCTTTGCTGTACTTACTCTTTTTGGTTGTTATTAAGCTTGTGTTTCTCGTGATGTACTTACTCTTATCACTTCAAATCTGCAGTGTGTGGTTCATCACCTAAGTTATGTTATAGCTAAATTGTTATATGGGCCTATCAAAGATATTTTACTACATGTGTTTAACAGTATTGCACAGAGAGCCCATGCCAGAACTTACTTTATGTATTCTGATCCCAAACTTCTAAAGCTAATAAAAGAGGACTTTTAAATGCAACCACTATGCCTAGATAGTCTCACTTTTATTGAGTGTATTCCCATAGTAGAATGACAACCCAAGTTGATCTATAGCAAGATTTAAGCATAAAATCTTCAACTAGTGATCACCAATAAATATTTAATGAATACGTAATTCCTCTACCCATGTAAGAAGAGGTAGAACTCTCTTGTCTCCTCCTAAAATTTTATTAATCCTGAGGTAGGAATGAGGGGAGGAATACCTAGCAAAAAAGAAAAAATATCCTCAGTGATGTATCTAGAATGCCATATCACCTCCTGACCTGAATCAGGCTTTGAGCTGAGCAGAGAAAAAATATATTTTAATCCAATAGCTCTCATCTTCTTTAATGTCTCTGTGTAATGTTTACTTCAAAGAACAGTCATTACTTTTTTATACTTAAAAATATAGATTAAACTAATTTCCTAGAATTATGCTGCAAGCTTTCATGTCAAGTAAATCCTTACTCTCAACCTTAGTATTATGCTGCAAGCTTTCATGTCAAGTAAATCCTTACTCTCAACCTTAGTATTAAAATACATTTTATATTTTAATTCATATATTTATATTTTACTATATGAACAAATATAAATATTTAATTATAAATTAAATTATTATAAATTAAATATTATAAATATTTGTAATATTTGTTCATATTTCTTGCTTTAAGAAGTGGTCATTTGTGGATGGACTTGAGTGTTGGTGTCAGATTTTGTTGTTTTTAGGTTGTGATGGAACTAAAACTCTCTGTTCACTGCAAATTCAGTGAAAATTCCCAGCAGAGGTCATAGTCTGCACAGACTGGAAATACACTTAAAACATCTAACATGTTTAGTTTTTTTTGAGGTATATTAATTTTAATAAAACCAGGACTGACCGAAACCAGAAAGCAAAGATCTATATTCTAAAAACCTAAAGAAAGAAAAAAATCAATTATTTATAGAATTAGCACAGGATTAATTGGCCTTTAACAATAGCAATGACTACAGGAATATTACCATCTGTGGAAAAGGTCGAGAATTCATTTTTATATTCTTTAGAATTTAGGAACAACTTACCTCAGTCTAGAGGCTTAGAAAAAGAATGACACTTAAAAAAAAGGCATTCCAAAGCCTGTTCATTTTGAACTTGTTCTTCACACAATTGCATGTATGTGACTGTCTTTCTATGTCCCCCTTTCTTCTGGCTAGAAATGTGAGGGCTAGGTGATTTTCAGGTCTTTTTATTGGCATGAGTAATTTTTATTTTTTTTTCTGTAGTAAGAAAGAAAATGAATAACTACAATTTCTACCCTCCCCTTACATGGGGGAATAACTCCTTTTTCTCCCAAGCGTAATCTTACAGTAAAATGGAGTGAGCTGGAGATTTCTGAACTGAAAGTGGTGCCCAGCATGAAACTACCTGCTGCTTCAAGCAGTGCCCAGCAGCAAAGGTTCTTATCCTGTCACCCTCAGCAGCTACTCCCAGTACCAACCAGCAGCTGTTCCTTCAGTAGTGACCCTGGTGGAAAACAGTCCTTGCGGCAGTGGTTTCAGCTTCCAGTGCTTTTTTCACTTGTCGAGAGTGAATTCAACCAGCAGCTCTGCTCTGATAGAGGCTTCTGGTCTTTCATCTGTGAGACAATTTAGGGTAATGAGAGTGATTCTTTTTGCATGTTCCTTAGTATTCCTGAGGTACTTACATGTTAAGATCACTTAACAGCTCCCTCCGCCACCAGGCTGTGTGCTGATTCAGTCTTTGGGAACGTGCCTGTTCCAGGGAGGCGAAAGTGAAGGAATCTAGGGCAGTATTTGGATAGCTCAAAATTATCTAGAGTTTGTGTTTGTGTCAGTTACTAGGAACTGGGATCTTGCTTTGTTTGTGACTTCATCACTTACCTCCCCACTTACCTGTCCTAGCACATGGATGATGACACCTTGTTCTAGTTCCTTGACCTGCTCCTCATTCTCAAGTTGGGTGTTTGTCCCCAATGAAATGCTCCTGTTCTACCTTGCTTTTGCAACTTCTTGCAGGGTGAAGACTTCTTTCTCTCATGCTCCAAAGACACAGAGTTCCAGTAAGTGGATTCAGGCCTTTCCTTTAGGCTCTAAATCCTGCTACTGAACAGTTACCCACAAAGGTAGACAAGGGTAGGAGTCTTGCCAAGACTTCTAGGCAGTGTTAAACTGGCTGTGGTTTTTGGAGCCTTGATTCCAATACAATCCACCAGGTCTGCTTTGTGTTTGTTTAACCATCAGACAGACCTCCTAAAAAAGAGAGCATATTATCTTTTTTTTTTTTTTTTTTTTTTGAGACGGAGTCTGGCTCTGTCGCCCAGGCTGGAGTGCAGTGGCGCGATCTCGGCTCACTGCAAGCTCCGCCTCCCGGGCTTACGCCATTCTCCTGCCTCAGCCTCCCGAGTAGCTGGGACCACAGGCGCCCGCCATCTCGCCCGGCTAGTTTTTTGTATTTTTTAGTAGAGACGGGGTTTCACCGTGTTCGCCAGGATGGTCTCGATCTCCTGACCTCGTGATCCGCCCGTCTCGGCCTCCCAAAGTGCTGGGATTACAGGCTTGAGCCACCGCGCCCGGCCGAGAGCATATTATCTTTAAGATATATTCTGGTCTCCATGTTTTCTAAACAGTAAATATCTGGAAGCTTTGTTTCACAGTTAACTCTCAAGGTAACTTATGTTTTTCTATTCTCTCCTCCCCTTTCCTTCTCTGAAGTCTCAGCAATGAAATAGTTTTCTCTGAGCCTGGGATCTGGGGGGCATTCTGTTCTTGGAGAATAACAAGGAGGAGAATATCATTCACTTCAGGTAATGATTGGCTCTTGTTAAGAGCACACTATCACATTTAATTCTTTCCTTAATATATGGAAAAACTGAGTGCCAGGGAGTTTCTAAACTCTGGCATACATGGATTTGGAAAAAACCTTCAATTTTTCTTTATATATCTCTTTTTAGAGATATTCTGGGTCAAAATGCAAATTAAATTCCCTGAGAAAACTTCCCCAAGGTAAATATGCAAATTTACTCTAATTATGGCCATTCATTGCATATGAATATACCCTTTCTTGTAACAGAATTGGTTTCCGTTATTAGGTATTTCCATGTATTAAGTATTTATCATTACTTTGATAAATTAACATGATGCTAGATTACTGACCCTTTCTTTGACAATTTTTTTCCAGTCTTAACATGGTAAAGCCTGCATAATCTGCTTATTGTAGCCATGTTTGGTTGAAAAAATGTTTTAGTTATATCCGAGCTGTTAGTGTTGAAAATATTCATTGAAGAAATATTAGAAACATTAACAAGTAAATAAGAAGAAAGATGAATAGCTAAAAGATTATATATGTAGTAATTAAAAATTTAACAATAATCATGACAGTGAAAGTGTGGCATCCAAGGACGATAGTTTTACATACTTTAGGGATATTTTGGGAGGGTCAGCAAAGCAAAAATCCATGCCAGAAATGAATACCCTAGTGAAAGTCATGAAAATATGTAAACATTAATAATCAGTGAAAAGGGCATGGGTTTTTTGATAAGATAGGAATTTGTGTTTCAACTTTTATTTCTTACCCTTCACTATATCTGTGGCTTCAGGGAATTTACTTACCTTATTGATTTCTCACCTTTCCTATTTTATTAAATGGATCCAATAATGATAATATTTATGTCACAAGTTATTATGAAGCAAAATATATGAAAGTGCCTTATAAACTGTAAAGCATTGTATAGATGCCAGTTTTATTTATTTATGCATTCATTTTATTATTTGCAAAGCAGTGCTGTAAGCAGGGTGGAGACTACAGTAGTGTGTTGAACACAACGGACAGAAGTCCCTGACATAAAAGAGCTGCATTTTATATCAAAGCAAGAACTTTAAGGCTGACTTTTTTCTCTGTATTAAATCCACTGGAGTTTATTTATAACTTAGCTTCATCTAAGCTTGAGGGAAGGTTTAAAGGTTGAAGGTATTTGTGTTTGTTTAGTTAAATTCTGTGTCAAAAAAAGCTTCCACAATGTTTACTCCTAAGATTATTTGGATGATGTACATAAGGGGAACAAGGATTGGATTTGGCGTATTTATAAATTAAGATAGTGAAGCCATTGAGAAGTTCTCAGTAGAACGTTTCTTTGCTTCTGGATATAAACTGTACACGTATATGACTGCTTTAAAAAAGTGTTATCTTGAAAAACAGACTGAGTATGACAGTCAAGGTCTCTCAAATTATTTAAGATTTGATTAAAAATCTGTCTCTTTGAAGACATCACTTTTGCTGTAACTGAGAAGCACCTATGATGTCATAGTCATGTAGACTGTATCAGCAATGGGTGCATTAATATTTCTGGTCCCACATGCTCTTTCTGTTACTCATCCTTCAAGAGATAGAGTCAATTTCCATTTCCTTAAACTGAGAAGGGCCTTTGTGACTGTCCTGATGAACAGAATGAGGTGAAATTGAGGCTACACATGATTTCCAAGGTTAGGTCATAAAATAAGACAGCTCCTGCCTGCCTTTGTTCCTCTTGGAACATTTGTCTTGTAAGAAGTCCAGTTACCCTTAATTCAGCATGCTGGAGAGACCTTGTGGAGAGGGCTCACAGGAACAGATGTCTCAGGAGCCTCAGCTGTGACAGTCCCCAGGTATTTGAGTTCTCCCTGAACACTGGGTTTTTGGATGGTGATATGATTTGGATGTTTGTCCCTTTCAAATCTCATGTTGAAGTGTTATCTCCATTGTTGGAGGTGGGGCCTGGTGGGAGGTGTTTGGGTTATGGGGGCAGATCCCTTATGTCTTGGTGCTATCCTCACGAAATAGTGAGTGAGTTCTCTCATGATCTGATTGTTTAAGAGTGTGTGGCACCTCCCCTCCCCTCTTGCCATGTGAGATGCCTACTTCGTCTTCACCTTCTGCCATAATTGTAAGCCTCCTGAGGCCTCACCAGAAGCAGATGCCAGCACCATGCTTCTTGTACAGCCTGCAGAACTAGGAGCCAATTAAAACCTCTTTTCTTTATAAACTGCTCAGCCTCAGGTATTTAAAAAATTTTTTTTGAGACAGAGTCTCACTCTGTCACCCAGGCTGGAGTACAGTGGTGCAATCTTGATTCACTGCAACCTCTACCTCCTGGGTTCAAACGATTCTCCTGCCTCAGCCTTCTGAGTAGCTGGAACTACAAGAGTGCACCACCTGTAGTGCACCACCTCCTGGCTAATTTGTGTATTTTTAGTAGAGACAGGGTTTCAACATGTTGGTCGGGCTGGTCTCAAACGCCTGACCTCAAGCGATCCACCTGCTTCGGCCTCCCAAAGTGTTGGGATTACAGGCATGAGCCACCGTGCCCAACCAGGTTTTTTTTTTTTTTTTAAATAGCAATGCAAGAACAACCTAATACAGATGATTACAACATCCTGCCTTCAGATGTTGCTGTTGCTGATAGACCAGAGACAAGCTGTCCCTGCTGAGCACTGCCCTTATTCCAAATTCATAGGTAAATACATTTTGCTGCTTTGGAGTGGCTGGTTTGAAACCACAGACAACCAGAACACAAAGTAGCCCAACTGACCATTTGCTTATGTATTTAGGTTGAAACACTATTGATATAAGCTCTGTAGCTTTTATCTGTTTTTATTGTTTTCATTAACCTTATATAGCCACTAGATAATAAATGCCTTGAGGACCTCTTTGCATTGGATCTACTCTATATAAATACTTTGCATGGGATACACTGCTATGTCTCTGTTGAAACTAGTGGCATTTTTTGGTATATGGGGTTATCCAGTATGGTTCTTTGTATCTGGTTTATCCTGTTTATGTGGGTTGAACCTCTTGTCTGATTGATTATGTGGAAGCTTTGATGGATAATTTTATTAAGGAGATCTGCTGCAAGTAGCAAAAATACAACTGAAAGTGGCTGAGCAAAAAGACATGTAATATCTCATGTAATAAGAAGCTTAGGGGCAGCATGCTTGCAGATTTTAGCACTGTCAACCTTGGCATGTTTGCTACATTATAGGCTTGCCTCCTTAGGGTTCCAAAAAGTCTCTTGGTCTTCTCAGAACCACATTTAGACTGGAAAACATCCAACGAAAGAAGAATGACTTTCCTCCTGTGCACCCCTCTTATTTTTTCAGAGGCCCACAGCAGGCTTCCCTTCAAGGGCCTGAGTTATATGATCTTGGAAGTGCCTTGAATAATCAAGCAATGCCACCAGAGATCTCCAGGATCCTATTAGATACTATTTTATATCATAGAAATGGTATCTGAAAAGTTAGGGATCTTATGAAGAAAATATTAGATTGCATCAAACTTAATCATCTTTAATGTTAGGAAAAACATTTGCACAGTATAAGAGCAAAAATGCAACATATAATTACATAATAAATGTGTACAGAGATTCTGCTGACTCTGAGGCACTGAGACCTACTCTACTATCTTAGTTTTAAAATTCTTCCTTTAGATTATAAAGATAATTCAGAATACTCAATCAAGACTTGTGAAAAAAAAATCCAGTTAGTGATCCAGGTAAAATATATGTTTTACGTTTTTATTTATCTAATTTTAATTTTTTTATTGAGAGAGGGTCTCATTCTGTCACCCAGGCTGGAGTGCAGTGGTGCAACCTGCCTTCCAGGTTCAAGTGATTCCCATACCTCAGCCTCCCGAGTAGCTGGGATTACAGGTGGGTGCCACCATGCCTGGCTAATTTTTGTATTTTTCGTAGAGATGGAGTTTTGCCATGTTGTCCAGGATGGTCTCGAACTCCTGGCCTCAAGTGAGCTGCCCATGTCAGCCTCCCAAAGTGTTGGGATTACAGACATTAGCCACCACACCCAAGCTAAAATCTATGTTATTTAAACAATTGCAACTGAGAGGGAAATTATTCCCTAAAATTGCCCGTTATGACATAAATATTACCTTAATAGTTAAGTGCCTTTCAACCTTGGGAAGACTGAGAATTCCGTGATTTCTAGTGTTTGAATGTATACCCCAAAAAACATGTGCTGGAAACTTAATCTTCAATGTAACAGTGTTGGGATGTGGGGCCTAATGGGAGGTGTTTAGATCATGATAGCGCCACCCTCATGAACGGATTAATGCAAATTATAAAAGGGCTTGAGGCTGTGAGTTTGATCTCTTGCCCTCACATGTTCTTGCCCCTATGTCTTCTGCTGTGGGATGATACAGCATTAAGGTTCACACAAGATGCTGGCGTCTTGATATTGGACTTTCCAGTCCCGGCAACTATAAGGTATAACTTTCTTTTCTTTATAAATTACCCAGTCTGTGGTATTCTGTTATAGCAACAAAAAACTGGCTAAGTCAGTGATAAAAAATTTAAGATAATCTAACCATGGTATTAACAGTATATTTGATGGTTTATATAATAATTCTTATGAAATTGGTTTCCGTAGAGTTGTAAGTCAGCTTTGTTATTCCCCCTTAAAATATAAAATAGTTATCAATTTTGGCTTGTGTTTTATGATAAAATCTTACTAGGTTTATAGACAATGTTGAAACATTCATGAGAATGTATGATTCATCATGCTAATAAGTTTAATTTATTAAATATAAAGTTGTTTTAGAACTCAAGTTTTGTAAGTAAAATAATTTAAATATTTTACATTTTGAATACACTTAATTTATAAATACAGTTTGAAGTATTTAAAGTTGTTTAAGTTTGTAAGTGATGATAAACATTAATCAAAGGAACTTTAAAACCAATTATTAAAACATGCTAGGTTATTAATAGAATTATCATAAACTCTATAAGCCAAAAGCTTAAAGAGAACTGTTTTTTATATATGTGACTTTAATAAAATGAATTTTAATTTTTTAAATAAAAGTAAATGTACAAATAGATTTTCTTTTCTGGACACACAAATATGCTCACCAAGAAATTCGTATTTAACAGCAAGGACTTATTTACAAGTTCATTCCTAACGAATCACTGCAAATGTAATGTGTCCACAATGATTAATTTAGACCTATTATTTCACCATAGGGACCTGAGGAGGAGCCTCCCTTAATCTCCTGGTATCCTAGCTCATGTTAACAAAATCAGCCCATCCATCATACACGGAACTTCACATGATGTTTGCTAAAAAATAAAGATCTGTGTTAACAAAGAGATTCATAATTTTTATTTCCTAGGATGAATACTGCCATCTCTTTATAAATCTACAATATTTTACTCTTCTAGACAAATACAACCCCTTGATAATTTCTGCACACTTGAGTGGATAAATACTGTGACTTTCAAATTTATTTTATATGTATCCTTTCAAATAGGTGTTTTGAAGTTTCTTTATTTATATCTTAAAGGTTTCTTTTTCCCAACTTGCTGAACATCCCGAGGTTTCATCTTCCCTACCTGATTGTCACAAGGATACTGCTTCCCTTCTGACCACAGGAAAATTGTGAAAGGTGTCTTGGGAATATGTCAGTATAAAAGACAGGCTATAAAAAAGAATCCTTTTCCCATTGCTTGTTTTTGTCAGGTTGTCAAAGATCAGATGTTTGTAGGTGTGTGGTGTTATTTCTGAGGACTCAGTTCTGTTCCATTGGTCTATATATCTGTTTTGGTAGCAGTACCATGCTGTTTTGGTTACTGTAGCCTTGTAGTATAGTTTGAAGTCAGGTAGCATGATGCCTCTGTCTTTGTTCTTTTTGGTTAGAATTGTTTTCGCTATATGGACTCTTTTTTGGTTCCATATGAAATTTAAAGTAATTTTTGCTAATTCTGGAAAGAAAGTCAATGGTAGCTTGATGGAAATAGCATTGAATCTGTAAATTACTTTGGGCAATATGGCCATTTTTATGATATTGATTCTTCCTATCCATGAGCATGGAATGTTTTTCCATTTGTTTGTGTCCTCTCTTATTTCTTTGAGCAGTGGTTTGTAGTTCTCCTTGAAGAGGTCCTTCACGTCCATTTAAGTTATATTCCTGGGTATTTTGTTCGCTTTGTAGCAATTGTGAATGGGAGTTCAGTCTTGATTTGGCTCTCTGTTTGTCTTTTATTAGTGTATAGGAATATTTGTGATTTGGGCACATTGATTTCGTATCCTGAGACTTCGCTGAAGTTGCTTATCAGCTTAAGGAGATTTGAGGCTGTATCAATGGGGTTTTCTAAATATACAATAACGTCCTCTGGAAACAGAGACAATTTGAATTCCTCTCTTCCTATTTGAATACGTTTTCTTTCTTTCTCTTGTCTTATTGCCCTGGCCAGAACTTCCAATACTATGTTGAATAGGAGTGGTGGGAGAGGGCATCCTTGTCTTGTGCAGCTTTCAAAGGGAATGCTTCCAGCTTTTGCCCATTCAGTATGATATTGGCTGTGGGTTTGTCATAAAGAGCTCTTATTATTTTGAGATGCATTTCATCGATACCTAGTTTATTGAGAGTTTTTAGCATAAAGGGTTGTTGAATTTTTTCGAAGGCCTTTTCTGCATCTATTGAGATAATCATGTCATTTTTGTCATTGATTCTGTTCATGTGATGGATTACATTTATTGATTTGCGTTATGTTGAACCAGCCTTGCATCCCAGGGATAAAGCCAACTTGATCATGTTGGATAAGCTTTTCAGTGTGCTGCTGGATTTGGTTTTCCAGTATTATTTTCAGGATTTTCACATCAGTGTTTATCAGGGATATTGTCCTGAAATTTTCTTTTTCTGTTGTGTCTCTGCCAGGTTTTGGTATCAGGATGATGCTGGCCTCATAAAATGAATTAGGGAGGAGTCCCTCTTTTTCTATTGTTTGGAATAGTTTCAGAAAGAATGGTACCAGCTCCTGTTTGTACCTCTGGTAGAAATTGCCTGTGAATCTGTCAGGTCCTGGACTTTTTTTGGTTGGTAGGTGATTAATTACTGCCTCAATTTCAGAACTTGTCATTGGTCTATTCAGGGATTCAACTTCTTTCTGGTTTAGTGTTGGGAGGGTGTATGTGTCGAGGAATGTATCTATTTCTTATAGAACTTCTAGTTCATTTGCAAAGAGGTATTTATAATATTCCCTTGTGGTAGTTTTTATTTCTGTGGGATCAGTGGTGATATCCCCTTTATCATTTCTTATTGTGTCTATTTGATTCTTCTCTCTTTTCTTCTTTATAAATCTGGCTAGTGGTCTATTTTGTTAATCTTCTCAAAAAACCGGCTCCTGGATTCATTGATTTTTTTGAAGGGTTTTTCTTGTCTCTATCTCCTTCAGTTCTGCTCTGATCTTAATTATTTCTTGTCTTCTGCGAGCTTTTGAATTTGTTTGCTCTTGCTTCTCTAGTTGTTTTAATTGTGATGTGAGGGTGTCAATTTTAGATCTTTCCCGCTTTCTCATGTGGGCATTTAGTGCTACAAATTTCCCTCTAAACACTGTTTTAGCTGTGTCCCAGAGATTCTGGCACATTGTGCCTTTCTTCTCATTGGTTTCAAAGAACTTATTTATTTCTGCCTTAATTTTGTTATTTACCCCATAGTCATTTAGGAGCATGTTGTTCAGTTCCCATGTAGTTGTGCAGTTTTGAGTGAGTTTCTTAACCCTGAGTTCTAATTTGATTGCACTGTGATCTGAGAGACTGTTTTCATTCTTTTGCATTTGCTGAGGAGTGATTTACTTCCAATTTTGTGGTCAGTTTTAGAGTAAGTGCTATGTGGTGCCGAGAAGAATGTATATTCTGTTGAGTTGGGGTGGAGAGTTCTGTTGATGTCTATTAGGTCTGCTTGGTCCAGAGCTGAGTTCAAGTCCTGAATATCCTTGTTAATTTTCTGTCTCATTGATCTGTCTACTATTGACAGTGGGGTGTTAAAGTCTCCCACTAGTACTGTGTGGGAGTCTAAGTCTCCTTGTAGGTCTCCAAAAACTTGCTTTATGAACCTGGTTGCTCCTGTATTGGGTGCATATATATTTAGGATAGTTAGTTTTTCTTGCTGCATTGATCCCTTTACCATTATGTAATGCCCTTGTCTTTTTTGGTCTTTGTTGGTTTAAAGTTCTGTTTTGTCAGAGACTAGTATTGCAACCCCTGTGTGTGTGTGTTTTTTTTTTTTTTTTCTTCCCATTTGCTAGGTAAATATTCCTCCATCCCTTTATTTTGAGCCTGTGAGTGTCTTTGCATGTGAGATGGGTCTCCTGAATACAGCACAATGATGGGTCTAGAATCTATTAAATTTGCCAGTCTGTGTCTTTTAATGGAGCATTTGGGCCATTTACATTTAAGGTTAATATTGTTATGTGTGTATTTGACCCTGTCAGATACACACTGGTTATTTTGCCCATTAGTTGATGCAGTTTCTTCATAGGTCGATGGTGTTTACATTTTGGCATGTTTTTGCAGTGGCTGGTACCGGTTTTTCCTTTCCATATTTAGTGCTTCCTTCAGGAGCTCTTCTAAGGCAAGTTTGGTGGTGACAGAATCCCTCAACATTTGCTTGCCTGTAAAGGATTTTATTTCTCCTTCACTTATGAAACTTAGTTTGGCTGGAAATGAAATTCTGGTTTGAAAATTCTTTCCTTTAAGAATGTTGAATATTGGCCCCCACTCTCTTCTGGCTCGTAGGGTTTCTGTAGAGAGATCTGCTGTTAGTATGATGGGATTCCCTTTGTGGGCAACCCAACCTTTCTCTCTGGCTGTCCTTAACATTTTTTCCTTCATTTCAACCTTGGTGAATCTGATGATTATGTGTCTTGGGGTTGCTCTTCTCGAGGAGTATCTTTGTGGTGTTCTCTGTATTTCCTGAATTTGAATGTTGGCCTGTCTTGCTAGGTTGGAGAAGTTCTCCTGGATAATATCCTGAAGTGTGTTTTCCAACTTGGTTCCATTCTCCCTGTCACTTTTAGGTACACCAATCAAGCATAGGTTTGGTCTTTTCACATAGTCCCATATTTCTTGGAGGCTTTGTTCGTGCCTTTTCATTCTTTTTTCTCTAATCTTGTCTTCACGTTTGATCTTCAATCTCTGGCATTTTTTCTTCTGCTTGATTGATTCAGCTATTTATACTTGTGTATGCTTTACCAAGTTCTCATGCTGTGTTTTTCAGCTCCCTCAGGTCATTTATGTTCTTTTCTAAACTGGTTATTCTAGTTAGCAGTTCCTGTAAGCTTTTATCAAGGTTCTTGGCTTCCATGAATTGTGTTAGAACATGCTCCTGTTGCTTGGAAGAGTTTGTTATTACCCACCTTCTTTTTTGGGGGGCGAGGGATGGAGTCTCGCTTTGTTGCCAGGCTGGAGTGCAGTGGCACAATCTCGGCTCACTGCAACCTCCACCTCCCAGGTTCGAGCAATTCTCTTGCCTCAGCCTCCCAAGTAGCTGAGACTGCTGGTGCGTGCCACCACACCAAGCTAATTTTTGTATTTTTAGTAGAGATGGGGTTTCACCATGTTGGCCAGGATGGTCTCGATCTCTCGACCTTGTGATCCATCTGCCTTGGCCTCCCAAAGTGTTGGGATTACAGGCGTGAGACCCTGCTCTCAACCCTATTACCCACCTTCTGAAGCCTACTTACCTGTCAATTTGTCAAACTCATTCTCCATCTAGTGTTGTTCCCTTGGTGGGGAGGAGTTGTGATCCTTTGGAAGAGAAGAGGCATATTGGTTTTTGGAATTTTCGGCCTATTTGCACTGGTTTTTCCTCATCTTCGTGGTTTTATCTACGTTTGATCTTTGATGTCAGTGATCTTTGGATGGGGTTTTTGTGGGGGTGTTTTTTTTGTTGATGTTAATGCTATTGCTTTCTGTTTGTTAGTCTTCCTTCTAATAGTCAGGCCCTCTGCTGCAGGTCTGCTGGAGTTTGCGGGAGATCCACTCCAGACCCTGTTTGTCTGGGTATCACCAGAGGTGGCTATAGAACAACAAAGATTGCTGCCTGCTCCTTCCTCTGGAATCTTTGTCCCAGAGGGGCACCCACCAGATGCCAGCCAGAGCTCTCCTGTATGAGGTGTCTGTCGATCCCTGCTGGGAGATATCTCCCAGTCAGGAGGCACAGGGGTCAGGGATCCACTTGAGGAGGCAGTCTGATCCTTAGCAGAGCTCTAGCACTGTGCTGGGAGATCCACTGCTCTCTTCAGAGCAGGCAGGCACGATTGTTTAAGTCTGCTGAAACTGTACCCATAGCTGCCCCTTCTCTCAGGTGCTCTGTCTCAGGAAGATGGGAATTTTATCTCTAAGACCCTGACTGGGACTGCACCTTTCTTTCAGAGATGTCCTGTCCTGAGAGGAGGAATCTAGAAAGGCAGTCTTCTAGACTTTGCCACACTGTGGTGGGTTCTGTATCTAATTCAAACTTCCCAGCAGCTTTGTTTACACTGTGAGGGGAAATCTGCCTATTCATGCCTCAGTAATGGCAGACATCCCTCCCCACACCAAGCTTGAGCATCCTAGATTGACTTCAGACTGCTATGCTGGCAGCGAGAATTTCAAGCCAGTGGTTCTTAGCTTGTTGAGCTCTGTGTGGGTAGGATCTGCTTAGTAATAGTACTAGGCTCCCTGGCTTCAGCTCCCTTTCCATGGGAGTGAATTGTTCTGTCTCACTGACATTCCAGGTGCGACTGGGGTAGGAAAAACACTTCTGAGCTAACTTGGTGTCTGCCCAAATGGCTGTGCAGTTTTGTGTTTGAAATCCAGGGCCCTGGTGGTGCAGGTACCCAAGGGAATCTCCCGGTGTGTGGGTTGCAAAGACCATGGTGAAAGCGTAGTATCTGGGCCAGATAGCACCGTCCCTCAAGGCACAGTCCCTCATGGCTTCCCTTGGCTAGGGGAGGGAGTTCCCCAACCCTTTGCACTTCCTGGGTGAGGCAACGCCCCACTCTGCTTCTGCTCGCCCTCTGTGGGCTGCACCCACTGCCTAACCAGTCCCAGTGAGATGAACCAGGTACCTTAGTTGGAAATGCAGAAATAACCCACCTTCTGTGTTGGTCTCACTGGGAGCTGCAGACCAGAGTTGTTCCTATTTGGCCATCTTGAGATCCGTTCTCACATTTTCTTGATCTAATCTGGTTTTGATGGGCATTTAGGTTGATTCTATCTCTTTGCTCTTGTGAAAGTGCTGCAAAGAAAATATGTATGCATGTGTCTTTATGGCAGAATGATTTATATTTATTTGGGTTTATACCCAATAATGGAATTGCTGAATTAAATGGTAATTCTGTTTTAAGTTTTTTTTTTTTTTTTTTTTTTTTTCTTGAGACGGAGTCTCACTCTGTCACCAGACTGGAGTGCAGTGGCGTGATCTTGGCTCACTGCAACCTCCAACTCCCTGGTTCAAGCGATTCTCCTGCCTCAGTGTCCCGAATAGCTGGGATTATAGGCGTGTGCCACCATGCCCAGCTAATTTTTGATTTTTAGTAGAGATGGGGTTTCACCATGTTGGCCAGGAATGGTCTCGATCTCCTGACCTCATGATCTGTCCCCCTCGGCCTCCCAAAGTGCTGGGATTACAGGTGTAAGCCACCGTGCCAGGCTTATTTTAAGTTCTTTGAGAAATCACCACACTGCTTTCTACAATGGCTACACTAATTTACATTCCCAGCAACAGTGTTTAAGCATTCTCTTTGCTCTGCAACTTCACCAGCATCTTTCATTTTTTGAAAGTAAGCAATTTTAGACCATGAGTGAGGAATTGTTTATTTTGTGAGGTATTTTTTGTTTCTTCTCATTGATCATAGCTAGTATCCTACCAGTCTTGATATAGTTGGAGTCTGTGTTCCTGCCTAAATCTCATGTCAAACTGCAATCCCCAATGTTAGAGGTTGGGCCTGGTGGGAGGTGATTGGATCATGGGGGCAGATTTCCCCCTCAGTGCTGCTCTCATGATAGTGAGTGAGTGCTCATGAGATTTTGTTGTTTAAAAGTGTGTGGCACCTCCCACCCCCCGCTTCCTCCTGCTCAGGCCATGTAAGATATGCCTGCTTCTTCACTTTCCACCATGATTGTAAGTTTCCTGAGGCCTATCCAGCTATGCTTCCCGTAGAGCCTACAGAATCATGAGCCAATTAAACCTCTATCCTTTATAAACTACCCGGTCTCAGGTAATTCTTTATAGCAGTGCAAGAACAGAGTAAAACAAGCCCTATAAAAACAAAACAAAACAAAACAAAATGAAACACCTCTTCAATTGGTCTCTGATAGGAATTAAACTCCCTTGGATGAGACCTCACTGGAAATTTTATGAACTTGAATCAGGGCTCACTAGTCCATAGCTCCAGAGGCAATGATTTTGTTATAGCTATTTAAACAATGTATTTTGAATGTCATTTTATTAACAATCACAATTCTCCTTCTAATTCAACATAGTATTTTACTGACTCCTCCATGGTATTTCATAAAATTGCAGGGCTAGTCTGAGGCTGAAATCCATGATTTCAGTTATTTTCACCTTATATCTCCAGTATATTTTATGTAAAGACTACTCCTTCTACTCCTTTACGTGATCGTTCTCTCAGATGTCTATGAGCTCTGGCCAAGACTTAATTAACATTAAACTGAAAGGACTAGACTTTTCATTTCATGCCAGTCTTAAATAGTGTGCACCATTGGATGGTTTTGTGTGTGGGAAATTTTTTTCTAATTGTTTAGTAATCTACAGCTGTCTTTAAAAATGAGTATAATCTGTTAAAGTTTTATACTGAGAGGTTAATAAAGTATAATCAAACCAAATAAACCAAACTAAAAGAAAACCTTAGTTGGCCTTGCTAAACTGTAAAAGGAAAATCACTTTCATGTAGAAGTGACAAACAAATCCTGTGTACTAATGATATAAATCCAATGCAGGTGAAGCTGATAAATTATCAATCTCTGAAATACTTAAGAAAAGTCGCACCTCCTGGATCATGGCTGAGTGGGCAGTAATATTATGGTTGAGAATCTTTTGTTTTCATTTTGAGGCAGCTTAGGAATTTTCTGTGAGAAACAGCTTCTAATAGGTTAAATATGTTAAAATTGCCCAATCATGCCAAATCATTTGAAAGCAAAAATTTTTAGTTTTACTATATGTATTTCTTTGAAGAAATGAATTCAGTGGAGAGTATTTTTAGACAACTAAATCAATACCTTATTTTTCTTTATTGATCATTTTACTTGGGATGGGGCAAAAGAAACACCCAACATGCCAACATCACTTTCAATCAGTAGATAGATGTTATGATTTTTGACCTCTTTACTTCTCTTTCTCCCTCCCTCCCTCCCTCCCTCCCTCCCTCCCTCCCTTCCATCCTTCCTTCCTTCCTTCTTTCTTTCCTTCCTTCCTTCCTTCCTTCCTTCCTTCCTTCCTTCCTTCCTTCCTTCCTTCCTTCCTTCCTTCCTTCCTTCCTTCCTTCCCTCCTTCCTTCCTTCCTTGACAGAGTCTTTCTCTGTCACCCAGGCTGGACTGCAATGGTGCAGTCTCGGCTCACTGCAACCTCTGCCTCCTGGATTCAAGTGATCCTCCTGCCTCAGCTTCCTGAGTAGCTGGGATTGTAGGCATGCATCACCACACCCAGCTAATTTTTGTATTTTTAGTAGAGATGGGGTTTTGCCATGTTGGCCAGGATGGTCTCGAACTTCTGACCTCAGGTGATCTGCCTGCCTCAGCCTCCCGAAGTGCTGGGATTACAGGCCTGAGCCACCATGCCCGGTCAGCCTCTTTACTGTCTGATTCCACAACCTTTGGTATTATGATCGGAAGAAACACTTTTCTTCCTCACATGAATTGAAATCCTCTACAGACACTGAGAAAAACATTGGAAATGTTTAATAATCGAGTCTTGAAATACATCTGTGAGTAATATAAAACGTTATCTTCTTATTACCTATTCAGAGTGATCTGAGAAAAAGTAGTCGTGAGGTAGATCTTGAAAATGAGAGACAAAGGTCTTTAGATAGATAAAATATTCTAAGTGTTGAAGTTTAAAGAAGGAAATAAATGATTGATCACGTTAGAAAGTGAACAGTCAGAACAACTATCCATATGTTTTATTTGCCCAATTTAGAAAAAGACACGCATTTTTTAGCATAATAGTTCTATGGGCTTAAGTCTTAAAAAAAAGATGGTGTCTTTGTGTGTATGTGTGTATATATATATATATTATACATATATATATTTATTATTATTATTATTATTTTGGAGATGGAGTCTTCCTCTGTCTCCCAGGCTGGAGTGCAGCAAGCAGTGTGATCTTGGCTCACTGCATCCTCTGCCTCCCAGACTCAAGCAATTTTCCTACCTCAGCCTCCCAAGTAGCTGGGACTACAGGGGCACACCACCACACCCAGTTAATTTTTGTATTTTTAGTAGAGACAGGGTTTCACCATTTAGCCAGGCTGGTCTTGAACTCCTGACCTCAGGTGATCTACATGCCTTGGTCTCCCAAAGTGCTGGGATTACAGATGTGATAATTTTTTTTTTTTTTTTTTTTTTAAAGTGTGTCTTCCTCTGGGCAAATCAGTCGCATGCTATGTTACATCGTTTAACAAGAAGAGTGTAGGCTGAATTATAGTCTCCACTCCCTCGTTGGCTAAGGATTCTGGGCAGTCAGTACTCTGCTCAGCCATTCATTGTGGTCCTGTGAATGGAAGAGGAGCATTTCAGTTGAGAAGGATGGAAGAGTTAATGGGAGGACATTTCTTTAAAAGTTAACATTTTTTGCTCCATTTTCACCGCTGTAAAAATTAAGTCTCTTTGGTTGCAAGTAACAGAAACTGACTTTGACTAATGTAGGCAATATTTATTGGAATAAAATAGAGTATTTCACAATATTAAAGAATAATCTGAAGAACCAGCCTTTGAAAAAAATATGAACCAGGCAAGGTGATATGGTTTGGCTGTGTCCCAACCCAAATCTCATCTTTACTTGTAGCTCCCATAATTCCCACATGTCATGGGAGGGACCCAGAGGGAGGTAATTGAATCACAGGGGTGGGTCTTTCCCATGCTGTTCTCATGATAGTGAATATGTCTCACGAGATCTGATGGTTTTATAATGCACATGCTCTCTTGCCTGCTACCATGTAAGACATAACTTTTCTCCTCATTTGCTTTCTGCTATGATTGTTCAGCCTCCCCAGCCAGTGGAACTGTGAGTCAATTAAACCTCTTTCATTTATAAATTACCCAGTCTAAGGGATGTCTTTATTAGCAGTGTGAGAACAGATTAATACACAGGGCATCTTCACAGATCAAAGTAGACTAATAGAGAGTCTCTTTTGAACTGGAGAAGTGGTCCTCAGTTCTTGCTGAACTTTACGATAAGGTGGGAAACTTTTAAAAGCCCTAATGCTCAGGCCACACCGAGACCAATGAAATCAGGATCCTTTGGGCGGACACAGGCAGCCATAGTTTTTTATTCTTCTCAGGTGAAACATGTTTCATAACTTTACCTTTGGGATAATGACAGCCAGCTGATTTCAGTCTTTATGTCATTACAATTAAGACTTAAATTCTGAGTCTGTTGGAGGAGAATCTGGATGTCCAAGTTTGGGCTTCGTACCTATCACTCCTTAGCTGGAAGAGGAGAGGTATCCTAAACTACATTCTACCACACTGTATGTTAAAAGAGTAAAAATAAGCCCCTGTAGCAAATCAAAGGGTTATAAAGCCTGAGTATACAAAACCAACTGATGTTTTCCTACAACTACTTTTGCAGATAAGTAATATATTGAACAAGAAAGAAGAATAATTGGAAAATTCTTTCACTGATGATTTTATATTAATATTTTTCCTCTTTTCAATTATTATAATGGGAATATATTTGTTTCTTAGTATGATTATTATTGTTATAGTAAACATTGAAATAATTTTTTAGAAATAATGTATGAATTGGGGTATTATATAGTTTGGATGTGTGTTCATGCTCAAGTCTCATATTGAAATGTAAGCCTCAGTGTTGGAGGTGGGACTGGGGGGAGGTGACTGGATCATGGGGGTAGATTTCTCATGAATCGTTTAGCACTGTCCCCTGTGGTACTGTCTTTGTGATAGTGAGTGAATTCTCATGAGATCTGGTCCTTTAAAAGTGTGTAGCACCTCCCCACTTTCCCTCTTGCTTCTATTCTGGCCATTGTAACTTGCCTGTTCCCCCTTTACCTTCCATCATGAAAGGTTCCTGAGACCCCCTCCAGAAACCAAGCAGATGGTGGCATCACGCTTCCTGTATATTCTGCAGAACTGTGAGCCAATTAAACCTCTTTTCTTTATAAATTACCTCGTCTCAGGTGTTTCTTTATAGCAATGTGAGAACAGACTAATACAGGGTTTAAACCTCTGAATCTTAACCTTACCCTATCATTTTTTAAGAAAAGCTTCTCTAAGATCCTAAAAGTAATTTTTGCACTATGCAACTGAGACAACACAGGAACAGGCCAAGTGACAACTCAGGTCTGTTAAAAAGGAAAACCTCACAGATAATTTATGTAGTTTTTCATGTCTATATTATACTAGTTTCCCAAAATTCTTCCCAATTTAATTCCTTTATTGTAGAAACCTATAAAACATAATAGTCAAAAATCATAGAAAGTGAGACAAAAAAAAGAGGAAGCTTTTGATGCTTCTCTTCAGGGTTCCATTTGAAGTCTTTCTCCTCATCATTTGTAAAGTTTCACAAGCATTTGGAGATTCTAACTTGCGGGTGCCTGGCAGGACTCTTTAACCCTTCTCTACTGTCTCCTAGTTCACACCAGTTTTATATTAAAAGGCTAAATTAAATAAACTACATAGCAGATAGGGGAAAGGAGGTCAGTAATTTACTGTGTTCTTAACCATAAAATAAGCTGCAAATACAAAGCCATCTAGCTGAAAGTGAGTGTCTCCAGAATCCCTGCTTTGAGAGGAAAAAAAGGCAGAATGTGTGGGATTCTCCAACATAAAGTCTTTTTAAGCAGGAGGACAAAGGAATCTCAGGAAGCGTTAGGCCTCAGAGAACATGTTATTCATCATGAAGGGTTCTGGCTAGGAGAAAAAAGAAAAAAAGACCCAGGTAGGCTTGAGAATCCCTTATGCCTCAAGCAGGCTTCCTAGAGCATTTCACCCTAATTTCATGTGAATTTTAGACCTCTTCAACAGTGAACACTGTCACCTAGTTAGAAATCACAAGTCTTTTCAATAATCTTGCAATTGGTAACAATCTTTAGGGCAGAAGTAACTACACAATTGAAGTGACATTTACCTTTTCAGACATACGAAGTGTTTTATACTTCTGGGGTTTACTTCTTTAGAGAATAATAGAGAAATGTGATGTTATTGTGCATAACCTTGTGTAATGTGATACATATATGACCAACTTATGGATAAAATATAGCAAAATCCCTTATACATAAAAAATGAATCAAAACTGGTAAGGAAAAATAACCTCTAAATTACAAGCAGGCAAAAATTAAGGAAAAGAGGTATAACATCAAGACATAAACCTCAAAAAATGGCAGATGAGGAAAGATAAAGAATATTCTGGTGAGGCAGAACCTATCCCCTAATCCCTGAGACCTGCTTTTCATATGATGGAATAAAGCACACATAATGAAATTCCAAAAAATTTTACCAATGACCCAATTTGGAGAGAAGTAGTGTTTAAGGTGAGTAGGCAGACTGGTGAAAAACTCTTGAAAGTAAAAAACCAAAAACCCCAAACATTTGAAAGTAGACATCCTTTTCTATCACTGAAAACATATTCATTAGTGGGGCTGAAAGGTCTTAGAGATCCTTCAGAATCTTGGAGAATGAACTGAAGCCCATGAGAGTGAGAGAAGACCCTTACTATGTAAGTGGGCCTTGGTGTGAGTATTTATGGCATCTCAGATGAAAGAAACAAGTTCAGAAACCCAGCAAATGCTAAATGCCCTCTCAACTAAATGCTACTTCATCTCCATGCCTCGAGGTTTTGGCAAAATAGACAAGAAGTAGTAGCCAGCACTCCTACTGAAGTGTGCAGAAAGATGGGTCATAGAAAAAAAATCAATGAAGAGAGGATACAAGAGAATTCACTCATATTGATATTATTAAAGAAAGTAGGCATTCTGAATAAAGATGCCAATGTTAAGTCTCAGCAGGATGAAAAGAAAGGCATGGAGATTAGATCACTTGTATTTTGTTGGAAAACAAACTACTATGATTCAGTGTTTCAAAATAATGAGTATTTATTTAATTCACAGTCCTGCAGGTTTGCAATTGATCAGTGCTCAGCTAGGCAGTTCTGGTTTCAGCTGGGCCCAGTCACAAGTCTGCAGTCAGCTGCCAGATCCTTTGGAGGCCAACTTACTGGGACTATCCATTAACTCCTTGTGGTCTCTTAACCCCTAGCAGTCCAGCCCATGGTTGTTCACTTTAGGGCTGGACAGAGTTCAAGAGAGGAGGCAGAAGTGCACAAAGTTTCTTTTTTCTTTATAGCTTTTTTGAAGTATGACTGACAAATAACAATTGTATGTATTTAAAGCATTCAATGTGAGATTTCGATACACATGTTTTGAAATGATTATCACAATATAACTAATTAACATATTACCTAATATTGTAGTTACCTTTGTGTGTGTGTGTGGTAAAAACACTTAAGATCTACTCTCTTAGGAAATTTTTAGTATACAATATATTATTATTAACTATGGTTGTCATGCTGTACATCAGGTCTCTGGAACTTATTCACCCTATGACTGAAAGTTAGTACCTTTTGACCAACGTCTCCCCGTAGCACCTGTTCTGGTAACCACTCTTCCACTCTCTGTTTCTGTGAGTTCAAATTTTTTAGAATCATATATAAGTGAGAGTATGCAGTATTTGCCTTTCTGTGCCTAGCTTATTTCACTTAAGGTAGTGTCTTTCAGATCCACCCAAGTTGTTGAAAATGGCAGAATTTTCTTTTTTTAGGCTGAATAATATTCCATTGTATATATACAATACATTTTCTTTATCCATTCATCAGCAGGCACTTAGATTGTTTACATATTTTGGCTATTGTGAATAATGCTGCAGGAAACATGGAAGTGTAGGTATCTCTTTGATATACTAATTTCATTTCCTTTGGAAGGAGTATACCCAGAGTGGGTTTGCTGGATAACATAATAGTTCTGTTTTTGATCTTTTGAGGAACCTCTATAATGTTTTCCATAGTGGTTCTACCAGTTCGCATTCTCACCAACAAGGTACATAGGTTTCCTTCCTTCACGTCCTCACCAACTTTTGTTATTGCTTGTTTTTTTTTTCTATAATAGTCATCCTAAAAAGTGCAAAGTCATATCTCATTGTAGTTTTGATTAACTTTTCCCTTATGATTAGTGATGTTTATCATCTTTTCACATCCTGGTTGCTCATATATGTGCCTTTTTTTTGACAAATGTTGATTCAAGTCCTTTTTCCATTTGAAAAATTGTGTTATTTATTTATTTTTGCTATTGAGTTATATGCGTTCCTTAAATATTTCCCTTTTAGCCCCTTATGTATGTGGGTTGAAATGTTTTCTCCCATTTTGTAGGCTGCCTTTTCATTTTGTTGATTATTTCCTTTGCTGTGCAGAAACTTTTGTTTGATGTGCAGGCATGTGTGACATAATAATGTTTTGGTCAATGATGAACATACACAGTGTAGTGGTCCCATAAGATTATAATGGAGCTTCCCTATACAGGTATGCCATTTTTAATCTTTTATACAATGTTTTTACTGTAGCTTTCCTGTGTTTAGATAGGCTTAGGTGCATAAATACCATTGTGTTACAATTGCCTACGGTATTCAGTACAGTCACATGCCGCAGAGGTTCATGGTCTAGGGGCAATAGGCCATACCATCTAGCCTAGGTGTATAGAGCCTATACCATCTAGGTTTGTGTAAGTATACTTTATGATGTTTGTACAATGAACAAATCACCCAAAAATGCATTTCTCAGAATGTAACCCCATCTTTAAGCTACACATGACTGTAGTTTCACTTGTTTGTTTTTGCTTTTGTTGCCTGTGCTTTTAGTCTCCTATCCAAAAAATCATTGCCAAGACCAATGTTAAGGATATTTTCCCCTCTTTTCTTTCTGCTGTTTTATGGTTTCAGGTCTTACATTTAAGTATTTAATCTATTTTGAGTTGATTTTTGTGTTTGATGTAAGATAAGTGTTCAATTTCATTCTTTTGCATGTGGGTATCCAGTTTCCCCAGTATTATTTATTGAAGAGATTATTCCTTCCCCATTCTGCACTTTTGGTGCCTTTGTTGAAGATTGGTTGACTGTATATGCATAGGTTTATTGTGTTGATATCTATATGTCTGAAGGGGCAAATACCTCTTCCTGTCTTTACAGACTAGTTTTAGCAGGTAAAGACTTTCTCCTGGTAGATCCCTGCATTCATGGGACTACCTCTGTGACCACAATCAATTGGGGCTGAAGCCAGATCATGTAGCTGTTTCTGGCCATAGGTGAGTCAGAAGCTGGAAGACTTGTTACTGGACATGGTTGCCACTAGATTCCCAGGGGAACAAGTCTGCCTTTGGGACCATGGTAGGGTGGGGCTGGAGCCAGGTCACATGGCTGCTTCAGGGTCTTCAATCGGGACCTAAGTCAGCAGGCCTCACACTGGGGGCTTGGACAGGTGTGTGTCCCACACATTCCCTGAACTGCTGCAGACTAGGGCTGGAATAGAGTCTCAGGGACACTTCAAGGCCGGTCCACAGTCAATTAGTAGACTGACCTCAGGGTCCATAGCCAAGAGGAGGTAGGTGAGTGTGCTACCAGGGACACAGATGGGCGAGGTAGTGAGTGTGCTACCAGGGACACAGATGGGCATTGCTGGGTCTTGAGATGGGCAGGAGTAAGAGTAGGGTGAGATGGGCCACAGGACCACTTTAGTATCCATAGTTGGGCCTGAGGTTAGCATTAGCAGGCCTGTACCCAGGGGCTGTCATCAGGACCCTGTACAGGAAGGAATGACTCTGGACTGGTGGTAGAGCAGAGCTGGAGCTGGGTCACAAGACTATTTCAGTATTCACAGTTGGGTCCATGGCTGAAAGATGTGTACAGGGTTTCTTGAGGGTAGTCTTTGGACAAATACATCATATTTCTTTGGCTAAAAAAGTCACAAGGCTTGAATGAAGTTAAGAGATAGGAGATAGATTTTATCTCTTCTTAGGAGGAACTGCAGTCATATTGATCATAGCATTGATATAGAGAGAATATGCAAACACACTATCACAAAAATTGAAAAAAGAGAGACATTACAATCAAAGGGCAAATAACTCAATCTATAAGAAAACTTGAAACAAAATTCTCAAAGACACAAATATAAATTCTGTTAAAAAAAACTGTTGAACAGTAGAATGAGAAGGAAAGTGAGATTGAAGAACAAGAGAAATAGCATGAGTACACAACATCAAACTCTGTTACAGATTTCACAAATATGCTAGAAACAGAAAAATAGAGTAAATAGCTTAAATGCAACTGTTGACATACAGACAAGATGGTCATAAAAAAAGAAGGGAAAAAAGCAACATAGCAAAGCAAGTATAGAAACAGTTATAAAGGACAGACAAGAAGAAGTATAATTGTATTCTTGAAGTAGACATGACAACAAATGAGTGAGAAAAAGTAGGTATAAAGGAAATTTTCCCTGATAATAGCTGCTTTCAGTCTTCTCCACAGTAGTGTCAGAGGATAATGGAAGAATGTCTAACAGTTTCTAAAGAGAAACTGTGATCAAAGAGTGTCCTTTATGTTCAGCTAAGTATTTATTTTGGAATTAATAAGGCAACAGAAAGGCATTCTCAAACATGGAAGAATTCAGGGGATATAAAAGCCCAAAATTATTCCAGAATAAATGAATAAACTGAAATTCAACTAACTGAGAGATAAATCTAAATAATGAACGCAGAAATGTGGAAGTGGCACATTCCACATTTGTAATGATTAGTCGTGACTATTGAATCCACTTAAATACCACATATAACTGGAAAAAATTTCAGTAAAAGATACAAAAACATATAAATCTTGATATAATAAAAATAGGCTGGACACAGTGGCTCATGCTGTAATCCCAGCACTTTGGTAGGTTCAGGCAGGTGGATCACCTGAGGTCAGGAGTTCTAGACTGGCCAACATGGTGAAACCAACCCCATCTCTACTAAAAATACAAAAATTAGCCGGCTGTGGTGGTGGATGCCTGTAATCTCAGCTACTTGGGAGGCTGAGGCAGGAGAATTGCTGGAACTGGAGGTGGAGGTTGCAGTGAGCTGATATTGCGCCATTGCACTCCAGCCTGAGCCCACAACAGCAAGACTCCATCTCAAATAAAGTAAAATAAAATAAAATAACTAACAAATATATCAGTACTTATCTTTACATCTTTTTTTTTTCTTATTGACAAGTTATCATTAATACTGTCTAAAAAGAAACATATCCAAAAGTAAGTCCAAAATATTGGTATCTTTTAACAGCTTTCTTCTTGACTATAGATATCTTTAGGGAGTAGCATTAAAGAAACACTAATCGGCCATTATTTCAGGTTTTTTCTTCTATAAAAGCCTTAAGAATAAAATACCTTTATCTACAACATAATTAAGTCAATAATGTCATGATTTTTGGAAAAGATAATGATATAGTTATTTTCTTTGTATCAGATATAATGAGCAAACATAATGATAGACCTAATTTAAGAAAAACTGTGCTCTTAATCCTTTTGTCCTGACACTGTTGCAGAGCATTCTTTTAAAGTACAGCATGTGGGCATTGCTGGAGCATAAGATATGGGTATCCTTTTTAAAAATATAATTTAGATATAGTGCACTGGGCAAATCTTAAGTTTTATAGCTTGATTAATATTTATATATGTACTCATCCCAAAACATAAAGTTTCTTATTGTATGGAGAATTTGCATAAATTTCCCTTTTTTATTTGGAGGAACAATGAAGCTGTACTGGTGAGATCACCAAGGGACCAAGACAGGAGAAAAGAAGACATAGAATTGAGGAAGATTTTACAGTCCAAAGTTATGCAGAAAGTTGGAGTTTAATGGTCACCAAACCATTAGGATTGGGACACTGTATAAAATTTAAAATGAGAAAATAAGGCAGTTAAGTAGTCCAGAACCACAAGCACCTGCTGTTGTGCTTTGCCTCTGAAAATAAATGAGGTTATTCCAGGCTAGCTGACCTATATATGATTATTAATATTATATAATGTCCTATGATATTAAGAGACAGCTCTTGTTTTCAGTGACTATAGGTTAAGATATATGGTTGAGATTCTGATTAATCAGTCAGGGCTCAATTGGAAAAGTAGACCATTAGGAGATATATATGCATATATTAAGAGATTTGGGTTTGTTATAGAGATTTGACCCTTCAGAATTGTTAGAGCTGGTTAAGAAATTTCTATAACGTCTTTGTTTTCCTAACCCTGGAGTATGGAGTCCACAAGGCAGGCAGTTGTGAGGGAATATGGATATAAAGAAAGGTTGATGAAGAGCCAGCTAAAACCTGCAAACAGGAGCTAGAGACCGTGAAGATGGATTGAAACATGAGTTCTTGTCTCCAATTTTAGTAGTATGGGGGGGTCCTGCAGAAGCTGGGGCCCTAAACTGACACACCTGGCCCAGGAAGTAAAGAAGCTAATGGAGGATCCAGAGAAAGGCACAGAAGTTGCAGGCTCAGCTGCTGCCTCACATCTACAAGGTGAGTCAGGTAATAAGCAAAGATGTAGAAGAGCTACAAAATGGTTGCTCTTTACTTGGGTCATCCCAAGTGAATCTGTCACAGGAAATATACAGAATGGGGAACTCCAGGAAATGTAGTTTAGCTTAGCTAAGTTGAAATAATATAAAACTACCACATGATATAAATTGCTGTTTATGGCAGGCAGAGAAATTTCACTTAAAGAGTTAATCTTTTTAAATTACCTACCTAAGGCATTACATTCATTGAGGTCCTGCTTTCTGTTTTTGAAATAAATGATGCACCTAAAGCTATATTTTCATTGCATAATTATTTTGAGTTACTGGATTTTGAACTGCCCTGGGAAGTTTCTGTATTGTGTAAAAAAATTACCATATGAATGAGGTTATGATTGTACTGCTCCTCTATATCAGTTAACATTGTGTATACAAAATGTAGACCCCATGCTTGACTTTCCAATATCTGAAAGGAATAAAAATACTAATACATAATCTTTGAAATGTGTGAAAATTGTGGCTAGATAATGTGATGTAAAGATGAAAGGGAAAGAATGATGGATGGCAGTTCTGCTTTTTCTTTTCTCCTTGATAATATTAGGTTTCAGGGAAACCCAGACACACGTAATCCTTTCAGTTGTTCACGTTTCTTTTCATTCAAATAGTGTTTAAGAATCACACTTGAAGATGTAAAATGCCCACTCTTACCAACAGCTCAACATATAAGGGAAACAGAATGCTAACATTTATTTTATTGTTTCTTTTCGATAATGTTTTGTCATTTATCTAACAACTAATGGGACAGTGTCACCTCATATCCTCCCAGCTGATTCCCTCCATCTCCCTGATTTCTTTCTATGACAATTTTGTTCCAACTGAGCCTCATCTTTTCTGAATAATTTCAACCTTTACTTCTGAAAGGCTTTGGCAAGACTTGTTTGTTTTTCTATATGAGAATATGACTATCGATGGCCTTTGAAAAGTTTAGGACTGGTTGGTTTATGAAGTTCCTATTCCAGATAGCAGGTCTCTGTCACAATGGTGAAATCAGCCAGCTGTTTTAAAACACATTTAAAAAGTAGGGATTAATATTAAATAATAATGAATAATCAATTAAATTTTAAGAAAAGTAGAGCCTTTCTGTGTGGTGAAGAAGTGCCAAGTTGTCACCTATAAATAGATTTTCAGCCTTGAATTCAAGCCCCTACTTCTTGCTGAGTATTTTGGCAATCATATTTACCCATTCCAGCCACTAGATTTTAATTTTATTTGTGCAGTTATCCCAGCACTATTCCACAAAGAATTTTAGGTGGTCCACAAAAATACAGTCACATAAAAAGATATAATAAGTAATGGAGAGAATGAGCACTATAAGAAGAACATAGCAAAATAATGAGGGGAAGGATGAGATTAGCGCATAGAAATGTGTATGGTGGAATTCCATACTAATGCTAAGGTTGTTACTGCAAAAAGCCAACAAGACAAGTTACATCTTCATATGATCTGTAAAGAAAGATATCCGGTTTACAGCAGTGCCCTAGAGATGTAGAAGAGTTATGTGGAATGTTCAATTTATAGATATGTGCAGAAGTAATATATATGACACCTTGTTTGAGTATCTAGGAATTGTTTAGCCTCTTGCCTTACAGCTAAGTTCACAGATGAATAGGATATGTATATGCTCTTGGAACTCCTAAGTCTGATGGGTTTCATTCCTTACTTAGCTATTCCAGTATACTTACTCAGGTAAGGGGCTGCTGTGCCCAAACCAGTGCTCTGCATTTGGTAAACTCTGAGGTGTTTACAAAATGGAAGGCTGACAGGGAATAGGTGGGACACTGAATGATAAATGGAATTATGGTTATATTTTTGCTTAAAATCTCATTTTTTAAAACAGAATGTGCTTTATATTTGATTCAGATTAATTGCTGATTGAAGAGAGGTAAGGGGTATAACTGAATGAAAAATTAGTCAACTTTCCCATCATGTCAAGGAACATTTGACCATTCAAGTCAAGATACCACGTTCAAGGCATAACTTGCCCTCCAGGTATAAGCCGGTATAATTCAGTCATAAAGTTCCCATTTGGGGCCGGGCGCGGTGGCTCAAGCCTGTAATCCCAGCACTTTGGGAGGCCGAGACGGGCGGATCACGAGGTCAGGAGATCGAGACCATCCCAACATGGGCTAACATGGTGAAACCCCGTCTCCACTAAAAAATACAAAAAACTAGCCGGGCGAGGTGGCGGGCGCCCGTAGTCCCAGCTACTCGGGAGGCAGAGGCAGGAGAATGGCGTAAACCCGGGAGGCGGAGCTTGCAGTGAGCTGAGATCCGGCCACTGCACTCCAGCCTGGGCGACAGAGCGAGACTCCGTCTCAAAAAAAGAAAAAATAAATAAATAATTTCCCATTTGGGAAGAAATGTGCTATCTTTTGTGGGTTGTTGTGGTCAGAAGTTGCCCACAGAACCTTTTATAAGTTTTACATGATATTTGTACTTATATCCTATTGGCGCAACCTTAGTAACATAACCACGTCTAACTGCAAGGAAGAAATGTAGTCTTTATTCCAACTAGCCATATGCCCTCTTGAAAATTTGAGGATCTTTTACTAAAGGAAAAAAAATAATGGTTATTTGGGAACTACTAGTAGCCTCTGTCATAAGGGGCAAAGTCAAGGGTTTGGTTTTAGTTTTGTTAAGTTTGATTTAAGTAGAGAGGGAAAGAGGTGATTGACTATTCAACCAGGGAAAATATGGGACTGGAAATTAGAGAGTCATCATATTTAGACCTTACTTGAAACCATGAGATTGAATGAGATTAATTAGAGAATTATTTTATAGATAGTAGAGAATACCCAAAGCTGTTGAGATGTGGGACACTCTAATAATTGATGTTGAGGAGAAAAGACTCCATACCATGAGAATAAAGAGGATTGGTAAGTGTGCTGTGCAAGAAAAACTGTGGGAAGTGGTATCCTAGAAGTCATATGAACAAGATGTTTCAAGAAAGAAAAAATGGTCAGTAGTGTCAGCTCCTGCCAAGAGGTGGGATATGGTGGAAACAAATAATTGAACATTGGATTTAATGAGGTAGAGGTCACTAGTGATCAAGAAGAGAGTGATTTCAATGAAAGAAAAGGGACAACAACATGATTACAGTGAGTTAAGGGAGGTAAAGATGAGATAGCAGGTATAGAAGTTTTCTTTTGAGGGCACAACATGATTACAGTGGGTTAAGGGGAGATAAAGATGAAGAGATATCAGGTACAGAAATTTTCATTTGAACCTGGGCATGGTGGTTCACGCCTGTAATCCCAGCACTTTGGGAGGCCGAGGCAGGCAGATTGCTTGAGCTCAGGAGTTTGAGACCAGCCAGGGCAACATGGCAAAACCCTGTCTCTACCAAAAATACAAAAAATTAGCCAGGCATGTTTGCATTCACCTGTGGCCCCAGCTACTCAGGAGGCTGACATAGGAGGATTGATGAGTCTGGGAAGTGAGCTGAGACTGCAACACTGTACTCCAACCTGGGTTACAAAGTGAGATCCCATCTCAGAAAAAGTAAAAAAATATCTATATATCTATATATCTATATATATCTTTTGAGAAAATTCTCTGTAAATGGGAATAAAAATTGGGTGATTAAGGGAAACTATCATTAAGATGGGCGATTATACACCAGGCTTGTATTACGACTGGTGTGATATCGATGAATGGAGGGGCCTACTGTTGGAGGGGCCATCCTCAAATAAGAAAAGGGAAGGAGAAGAGAAAACTCATCAACTGTAGGGAAGTAAAACATGTAGGCTGTAGGTTACATATGATGATGGTAATATGATGATAATCCCCCTTTAGTTGCCTCAGTTTTTTCAGTGAAATTGGAAACAAGATCATCTGCTGAGAAGGAATTAGGGAGGAGAGTTTGGAGTTTTGTGGAGAGTGGAGAATACGTGAAATAGTTGTCTTGGAGAGTAGAATACTGAATTTACAGCAAATACATAGTGGGTTGCTGGCATATATGGACTAAAATGCAATTTATGCTATTAATTCTGGTATGTTTTTCTCCACTTATGCTCAGTTTGTTGGATATAGGTGTAGAATTGGAGTAAAGTTGCTTTTAGCCAGAATTAGGATTTTTCTAGATAAATAAGATAGAAGGAAAGGGATAAAGTGAAAGAGAAGTTTTATGAAGGGTGAACTGTTGTGCTATTTCATGAAATCTACAGTGGGTAAGAAGGGAAAGAAGAGGAGACCAGGGGAATTATGGGCAGTAAAAAGTGATGTGGTAGGCATAATAATGCCCTCCCAAAGACACCCAACTCCTAATCTCCAGAACTGTGAATATGTTATGTGGCAAAGGCACCTTGCAGGTATGGTTAAGGTTACAGACTTTGGGATGGGGAGATTTTCCTGACTTACCTGGGTGGGTACAGTCTAATCATATGAGCCTCTCGAAGTGGAGAACCTTCTCTAGAAGGAAGCAGAGGAGAGATGAGGCAGAAGGGAGGTCAGAGAGATTTGAAGCAGACAAGGGCTTGACCTGTAATTGCTTTGAAGATTAGAAAGTAGACCACAAGTCAGTGAATATGGGTGGATTTCAAAAGCTGAGAGCAACCTCTGATAATAGCCAGCAGGAAATTGAGACCCAAGTCTTAGAACTACATTTTGAATTTTTGGAACTGAATTCTGCCAGCAACCTAAATGAGCTTGGAAGTGGAATCATCCCCACAGCCTTCAGGAAAGCAAGTACCTTGATTTGGGTCTTATGAGACTCCAAGCAGAGAACCAGTTGAGCCATACTGTGTCTGGATTTCTGACCTACAGAAACTATAAGATAACAAATGGATGTTATTTTAACTCCAAAGTTTGTGGTAACTTATTATAGCAGCAATAGGAAACGAATACAAATAAGAATTGTCATATGATTGGAAGTACTATTGGGGATAAAGATGGATGTGAGGGTACTAAAGTAAAAAAAACTGGAAAGTTAGGAAGTTTTAGTGAGGAAATGGGATGCTAGAAATATAAATTTTGTGAGTGGTACATGTATTAGTGAAAAATATTAGCTGAGATGGGTTAGAATATTGGAGTGCTAGAAGTGAATAGATAATCTTATATGAATGATGACAAGCAGAGTAAGATAGTAATCTAGGTGCTAAAATGGTCACAAATGAGCATTTGTGACCAGGAACACAACAAGGGAGGCTAGTAGAGGCTAGTAGTGTGTGCGAGTGTTTGTGGGGTGCAGGGTTGGTGGAATGCCCTGCAAGGAAGCCCAAACTTTTATGAATAAAATGCCAATTACTGGGAAAAAAGCAACAAGCACATCTGGATGGCATAGCATGGAAATATGGGAGGAAGAAAAAGAGTCACAATTCAGGGCAAGGCTAAAAGGCAAATAAAGTTTTCATAGATAGGTTTCAGTTATGAGTGTGAGGTGAAGCTTAGAGAAGAGATTTAGAGTGCAGTGTAGCCCAGTGAATGGTAAATAAAGTTTTCATAGATAGATTTCAGTTATGAGTGTGAAGTGAAGCTTAGAGAAGAGATTTAGAATACAGTGTAGCCCAGTGGTAGAGTTTGGAAGGAAGGGAAAGGCAGAAATTGGGTCAGTTTAGAGAATGTGCAGATATGATTGTGAATGAAGGATGATCTGAGAGATTTGGACTTCTTATGACTGAATCAAATAAAGAAGTAAGGCTTGATTAGATGCAAGCTTTGATAGTCCTTTTGAAAAAGTTGGGCAAGCATTCTAATTATATTCTTTTTCTTAAGATTAGTCTTTTAGGCAGTGAACTCATGTATGTTGTTAGTGGGAATGTAAATTAGTTAAGCCATTATGGAAAACAGTATGGAGGTTCCTAAGAAAATTAAAAACAGAACTTCCATATGATCCAGCAATCCCAGTTTTGGGTATATATCCAAAGGAAATGCAATCAGTATTTTGAAGAGATAATCTGCATTCCTATGCTCATTGTAGCATTATTCACAATGGCCAAGATATGGAATCAGCCTAGGTGTTATTGACAAATGAATGCATGAAGAAAGTATTTAACACACACACAATGAAATGTTATTCAGCCTTAAAAAGAAGGAAATCTTTTCATTTATGACAACATGGATGGACCTGGAGAACATTATACTAAGTGAAATAAGCCAGACACCGAAAGACAAATACTAAATGATCCTACTTATATATAGAATCTAAAAAAGTTGAACTTATAGAAACAGAGAGTAGAATGGTGTTTACCAAAGACTGGGGAGAGGGGTTGTTGGAGGCGCCCCTTTGTAAAATGGAACAAAGTTTCAGTTAGAAATGATGAATAGATTCTGGAGATAAAATGTACAGCACAGTGATCACAGTTATTCGTAATGTGTTGCACACTTGAAATGTATTGAGAGTAGATCTTAAATGTTCTTACCACAAAAAGATGTTAAGTGTGTGAAGGAGAAAATGTATATGTTAATTAACTTGATTTAATCATTCATAATGTATACATATATTAAAATCATGTTATACACCATAAATATATACATTTTTTATTAGTCAATTACCTTAATAAAGCTAAGAAAAAAATAATTTGTTTTTTAGGCAATTTAGTGCTGAGTAGGGCCGCCATGCAATCTAGAGCAGTTCTGCCTTATAATAGCATGTGTGACTACTTATATTTGGTGTCCCTACTTAGAGATGGCAGCAGGCAGTTATACTGTTGTTAAAGACCTTGGGAAGTCAACATCAGATACACCACGTGACTTAATGTAAGCATGGGAAATTAGATTGCCTTACACTCCCTTGACTTTTTGACTAATCAAGAATGAAATTCTTGCTTTGTAATTCTGTACACAAAATGATAAAATAATATTTTAAAATGTACATATCTATTTTTATAAACTGCTGTGGGTTTTAAATTCAAAGGAGATCTGTCCTGCCACTTACAGCCATCTTTCTTTACATCAATACTTTCATCCTTTATTGACTTTCTGAAGAAGCAAGTTAAAATAGATTAATCACATATGCTTTCTGTCCAAAGGAGAAAGTGTTTTTTCTTTAATTTAAGGAAAGCTATTTTCTAAATTTTATTTCCCGTTAGTAGTGAAGAAGCTCAGAGGGGAAGAACATAATTTAATATTAGTAGATGTTAATTCTTTAAATAGAGTGCTTAAAAGTTTGTAGGAGCTTATTTGATTTGTAACTTCCAAAGACTGTCTCTCTCCTAGAATGTTATACCCTCTGTTAAAATGGTGATGAATAACTCTATAAAAGTGTAGTTGGGGAATAAAGAAGAGACAAAATTCATATTAATCAGCAAATCCTTATTCTGAAATCACCATATTGATTACTTAAAAAAGTGAATAGTGATATAACTGGTATATAACTTAAATAGTACAGAATCTTATAGATGATGACACTAGGATGATGTGGTTTTAAAGATGTATGATTTGGAAAGAAATAAAGTAATAGAAGATTAGATATTAGCATATAATGTACTGTTTTTACTCTACAAATCCATGTTAGTGTTAATACAGAGTATTCAGAAAAATATAATTTGTGAGCAAAACTAAGCTGAGTTGTTTAGAGAAAGTCCGGGCTATGAATAAAATATGTCCTATCATCTGGCCATGACACATCAAAGTGGTCACATCATGGGAGAGTCTGTTGCTCTCAAGGAGTGTAGATGGTCCCTAATGTGGTGGAGAAGCTGAGTACTTCAGGACTACCATCAAGAAAGTATGGCTTGACTGTCTTTCATCTGGTGAGGAAAGTGCTTCTCATTTTTGTGTTGCACTAGGATGAGGTAATAGTCATTTACTGCCCCAGAAATAACCCCATGCAATTACTTTACTTCTTAAATGATGTATCTGGCTTACTACTATTACTCATTTCATTCAGAATCATAAGTTCAGGCCCATTAATAATAAATTCTTATTAACCTTTTCTAAAGGACAAGAGTAAAACTCTCCTGACAGCTGGGTTGATTTCCATACTTGAATATCTTTCCATTGATCAACCTCTTCAGAGAGCCTTTCAAGTAAAGACCAAGTGTTTTGATTCTAATTCCTTTTGTTTCAACATTTAACCTCTAACATTCTTTCAGTTTTATTAGGATTAAGTATGTTATCCAACATAGATGTATAATCTTTTTAAATTCATAATATCATGGACAGGTATTTCTAAAGAACAATGTACAAAGATGTATGCCATAAATATTTTATGTTGAATTTTCAGAGATAATATATTTTATTTATTTATGTTTTAGGAGAAAAGAGATTTTGAGAGAGAGAGATACATGGAGAGAGTATCCTTTATTTAATTATAATTTTTCATGTTTCAGGTTCCCTCTCTTCTAAAGTATAAACTAAGTTTCTGGTCTATAGAGCTTATTCCTTATCTTTTTACTTCCTTAGAGGTTGAGCAGCTCAACCATGATAGGCTGGAGCTAAATCAGTACAAGCATCTACCTCACCTACATTGTGCTTGTGGGTCTATCTTTGGATAACTAGTTATCTGACTGTGAATGATTTCTAAGCCTCTTGGAGGAAAGAGTCAAATGTACAGTAAGTAGACTGGATGAGCTGAAACATCCTGCTTCAACTGGTGATGTGGTAAATTGTTTTTCTGCTTCAATTCAGCCAAGATTTTTTTCTGGAGCCGGTAATGGGACTGTAAAGATGCCAGATTTTCTGTGCCACCCTTATCATATTTTCTCAGGAAAAGTGCACACTGCCACTTAGTTCTTATTAATGGCCCAATTACAAGCCTGCAGTCAAGACGATCTGTATGTCTATTTATGTGGTGCCCATCATGCTTTTGAGCAGCTCAGACAAGTAAAGAAGGCAAAATTTTGGAAGTTATTTAATAAGGTACAAATTCAATCTATTTCTGCTTCTGAGTAATAGTTTAGTAGAAAGGGCTACTAGAGTCATTCTTTTTAAGAATAAAACTTGGATATCATTTGTTTATATTTTAAAAACCTAAAATAAGTCTTTCTGAAGGTGACAAAGTAACATAATAGGGGGTTCTATGGAAGTACTGGCTTACAGACAAGGAACTTAACATTTTATGTATCAATTTACTAAGAATCATGCAAGAGCTTTAGCTCTCTTAGCAAGATTGTAGATTAAAGAAATTTCCATGGCCTTCTAAACATTTTAATATTTTTTTCTGAAAGTGCAAAATGTGTTTTAATGTTTTACAGAACTCTGAGCGACAGAATTCTCAGTGTAGAGTGCTATAATAAATTGGATTACATATTAGAGGTGACTCAGCCTGTGGCTCTAGGAACAAGATCAAACTGGATGAGATGAAAGTCTGACTTGCCATAGCAAGTGTTTGTGGTTGTACTGTGCCCAAGCAACGAAGTACCTGCCTCACTGTGCTACAATAGCCTTATTTAAGTTGGTGTTATTCCGGCTTGGACATGTTCATTATACCTTGGCATAGGTAATTTTCAATAATGAAAATCACTTCATAATTCCAGTATTTTTTCCAGGATAGGTACTAAAGAATCTTAAATAATTTTTGCCAAATACTGTAAGAATATCAGTGATGCCTCTCACCACCATGTAAAAAATTCTCTGACATTATCAAGGTTGATATAAATTCATTCATCAAGTATTTATTGAGTATTCACTGAGTGCCAGACACTCTTCCAGGCATTGGGGATAAAATGAAGAGCAGAAATAAATCAGATCTTTCTCCTCCAGTACTTATAGTTCCTAAGGAAAGACAGGGACAACATGCCCAACCCATTAAATAAATAGCTAGAGTGACCATACTTCCTTGTATAATTAATCTAGAGATACTTCTTTTAGTTTCAAAAAATGTTCTGATTTAGACAATAGTTATCGTAAAAAATGATTTCATAAGTGTTATGAAGGTAAAAAGCAGAGTTAATGAGTGAGGGTCCCAGAGAGATCCTCGAGGTAACTCTTAAGAGTAATCTGGTCAAGAGGAGAAGGGGAAGGTTCTCGGAGTTAGGGAACTGCATGGTGTTGGAAACAGCAGACTTTAACTGGGTACCTCTAATGCCAACAGTGGAGACCCCAGGTAGCGGAGACATTTGTGTTTTTCCAAAGTTGTGTTGATACAATATCAGTGGATAACTTTAGATAAATTTTCATATGAGCTAAAATATAATTTTAATTTTTTAATTGATAAAAGGGAGAAAGACATGTAGATAAGAAAGGCATAGGCACATAGCATCTAATTCCTCCCTCAGCTGCAAATTGAAATAAGAAGCAATATAATGCCACTAAGAGACTGGGTTTCAAATTCAGAAGACCTCAGTTTCAATTATAGTTCTACTATTGGCAACTTTCTCTGTGATCTTGGGTAAGTTGCTAAAACACCCTAAGCCTCAAATTTTTCTTCAGTGAAAAGGAGAATTAATGTATGTACAGTGTCCAGGAAAGTGCCTGCATATTGGAAACACTTAGTTAATATTAGTTGTTATTCTGTACACTGACTCAATCCCTTTACTTGGCTCCATCCTTAAACTGTATTTAAAGAAATAGGGTTTGGTAGCTAAAGTATAATTAAAAATACTTCAAATTCTTACCACATCCCTTGAAAATTGTCAACAAATATATTATTGTATTGATTTTGAGGATGCGTTATTGTGTTGATTTTGGGGGTCTGCCTTACCAAATTTCCACTAACTAGATAGCTTACAGCAATTGATTCTCTCAGTTATAGAGGCTAAACATCTGAAATTAAGGTGTCAGTAGAGCAGCACTCCATCTGAAGAGTCTAGAAGAAATTTTTTTTTTTTTTTTTTTTTTTTTTAGTCTCTTCTAGCTTCTGGTGGCTTCGGGTATTCCTTGGCTTGTGGCTGAATTACTCCAGTCTCTGCCTGCATCTTCACATTGCCTTCTCCTGCGTGTTGTATAATTTCTTACTTCCTTTCTCTTATAAGGACACTTGTGATGGCATTTACAGCCCACCCAGGTAATCCAAGATAGTCTTCTTATCTCAAGATCCTTAACTTAATTATATCTACAAAGACTCTTTTTCAAAATCAGGTAACAGTCACAGGGATTAGGACAGGGACATAGCTTTTGGAGAACACAATTCAGCCTGTTACAACTGTTAATGTAAAATACCTCCTACCTGTAACTACCAGTCTTTATACCCTATCCAATGATGCCCGTCATTCCTCAAAACTCTCTTTTACACTCTCAAATCCTAATTCTAGAAGCTTCCTTGATACCAATTCATGAGGATCTTTTCTGATTCTCTAGCCAATCTTTTCTTTGGTCTTTTTTGTTGTTCTTGTTTTATTTTCTCTTCACTCTCTTACACGGATTTTGAATGATAAAGTTAACCCAGAAGATGACCCCAAATGTAAGAATGTTTGCCTCTGAGAAGCCAGAAAAGGGATGAGGGCATATAAGTTATTAATATCTTAATACTTTTTTACTCTGTAACTCATTAGTAGTGATTTTCAGAGCCCTACATATAATTAAATAACTGACTTTTGCCAGGGAGGACTCAGATCTCCCTTAATGAAAGAAATTGCTGTAGACTGAATGTTTGTGTACCCTCAAAATTCATATATTGAAATCCTGTTCCCCATTGTGATGGTATTTGTAGATAGTACTTTGGTGGGGGGGGTTGATAAGTGACAAGGGTGGAGCCCTTATGATGAGATTAGTGTCCTTATAAGAAGATACAGAAGAGCGCTTACCCTCACCCCTCCCTTGAGAAGATATAGCAAGAAGGTAAATATCTGCAAGTCAGGAAGCAGGTCGTCCTGACAAGAAACCAGGCCTTGATCTTGGACTTTCCAGCTTCCAGAACTGTAAGAATTAAGTGTTTGTTGTTTAAACTACCCAGTTTCTGGTATTTTTATTTCGGCAGCCTGAGCTAACTAAGACAGAAGTCTATGTGGATTATTTAGCAGCTCCTCTTTACTATCTCTGCTTTGAAAATGATGCCGGAGTCAGGCATGACTCAACAAATTGGGGGAATCATTTTCTCTCTATGTAAACAAAGGTTATCTGGAAGGACATTTGGAGAATCATTTTCTCTGTAGATAAGCAAAGATTAATAAAGTGTTCATAATGAACCCCAAGTTTTTCCCACTGAACACTATAAGGAGAAAGTCAGCAACAGATGGAGGTTTATTTCTGACAACATAGGTAACAGCATCAGGAAAAGTGCCAGTCAGAAGCATCACTAGAGAAGAAATAGTATTGAAATCAGTTTCCAATACCGGTAATTCCCAGAGCATATGTTCTTACCTCTTCCCACAGACTGCCAAATTATTGAAATAATTGACGCAGGATTATTTTGTTCCTTAGGTTAGCTAAAATCCAAGTGCTTGTCTCACAACCAGGAAAAATTAGGCATGTGGACACTTTAAAGGGTGAGGAGGTGGACTTATTAGGTGAAAAGAAAACTTTCAGCAAAGCAAGAGGGGGTCCTGCCAATAGGCTTCCGCCTCGCAGATTGAATACCAGGCCACCACTCAGGAGCTGAAAGGGCCAGGCTCCTCCCTGCTCCATAAGGCATGAGTTCCTGGTGCCCACCCCATTCTCCCAGTGTGCTGGTGGACCACAGTCCATTCTGGGCATGCCCAGACAAGACCCTGGGCAGGTTCTCTCATCTGCACAAAAGCATCTAATGTAAACACTTGTGGGGCAGGTCAGAGATTCTCGGGGGACCATCGTTTATCTGCCTTCTGCATCTATCATAATGATATATGAAATAATGATATAAACTTACATTGGCCAAACTTTTGGCTTAACATCTATTGGAAGAATTCTGAAACAACAAGATAGAAAAGGAGGGAAATATTAAAGAATACTGCCTCTGGTCTAATTCTTGGTTTGGGGAGAAGACTTCTGTCCATCACTTCTGAGTAAGCAGAAAGTCAAACAAACGGCAACATTATGCCTGTGAAATACTTGTCAGTAAAAGTGAGGATAGTACTCAAGGTGGAGATAGAGTATTCTTTAAGTTAAAATTTATTACAAAAAAGCATGAAGAAACTTTAGAAAGCATTTGTTTTGTATAGTTAATAATGAATTGAACATACAGATGCTCTAAAAGAAAATATAGTGAAGTCAGTGCTGGTTTGGTATCTTTGTACTGCAATAACCTGTGCAATTTATTTTTTAAATTTAATTTTTATTTTTTAAAGTTATGAATGTACTTTGTTTAAATAGTGAAATGGTCCTACAAGTTTTTGTCATAAAATATTGAAGTTCCTTTTCTTTTTTCTCATATTATATTCCCAACTTACATTTTTAAGTTGATTTATTTTCTGGCTTTTGCCTCGACATTTCTAAGTAGTATTTTGACATTGCTATTTCTACTTTTTCATTTTCAGAAGTTACCTACTAATTTTTCGTAGGGAGAATGAAGGGAATTTAGCTTTCTGTCCCTACAGTCCCGCTGTCCCCATAATAAGCATGTGCAGTTCTTTCTCCATTTTCCAGTTTTGTTATAATTTTGGTTAGATCTGTTGATCGATATTAACAGAATCAACATTATCAATGTTTATTCTTTAATATCGAAGATTTATTTTTCTATTTTTAATTATTAAAAGAATACAAGTTAAAACAAATAACATTCTCTAAAATATCCAATTACATGACAAAATGAGGAAGTGATTTGAAATAAAAGAGCTAATTTTCATCTATAACATAGGTGTAAATTAACAGACAAGATTACATTATTAAAACTGATAATTAGGGACATTTAGATTCAAGTAGTTTTAAAAATGTAAAGTAATAACTATTTCAAATAAATGAACACAATTTCTGAATAGCTAATGAAAAATAAACTAAAATTTTTAAAGTAGAAAATAAATATCAAGTAAACACTTTTTAAAAAGCAAAAAACAAGATGACAGTATTATACCAAGTTTGACAGCATTGATAATAAATGTGAATAGACTAAAATCCCATCATAAAAGTTTTTGAAAGTCTCAAATTTGATTAATCAGATAAAAACATCACTGCCTAGTGTTTACAATGCTTTGACCATATTTAAAACAAAAGATATAGAATGTTTAAAACCAAGACAAGATAAATCAAACAAAAAATATGGTTATACCATTAGTACCAGATAAATTAAAGACATTACCTGAAAAGAGGCAGAAGAGAAATAATAAAAATAAAATCAGAAAGTAACAAATTAAAACATAGGAACAAGAATAGAAATGTTCGATACTAGAGGTAGTTCTTTGAAAGAAAAAAATTCCCACTTTTCTAAAATTCTGCACTGATTAAACAAACAACCAAAATTCTGTTAGGAATAGTATACATGAATTATGAATAAGGAATGCAATACATTGGAATGGATAAGATTGTTCATTAAGTGCTTGTTTCAAAATGACTGTTGAAATAATAAAAACAATGGCTATAAAGAGCAATAACCATATACTAACAATTAATAGTATGGAAGATAATGGAAAAAGATCCAGTCAAGTAGCAAACAAAAAACAAACTATCTAAAAATAAGAAATATATAGTCTAGACCAATATAGTGAAAACTAAAATACTTTACTTAAATATGTAAAATAAGACTTTTAATAGATTAGAAAATACATCAGCGGTTCCATGTTTGTACCAAACTTAGTTCACTTAAAATAGGAAAGCAAGATTTCATAGTCAATTATGGAGAAAAAAATGTTAATAACAAAAATTTGAAAATTGGTTTATTTTATGAATTGGGAATTATGTTTCTGACATGTATTTTTTCTTTGCTCCTATAGCTATGTCTGCATACAGACTAAAGCATGAAATTTATTGTCCAGACATAGGAGAGTAGTATCAAAGATCATAAAATAAAAAAGAAGGAAATATCACCTAGAGCAGTGCTTTTCCAACTTCAATGTGCCTTCATTTGACAATCTTGTTTAAATGCAGGCTCTGGCTCTGTAGGTCTGCGTGAGTTCTGAGACTCTGAATTTCTAAACCATGCCTCAGTGATGCTCATCTGCTTGGCCATGAACTACACCTTGAGCAGCAAGGCCCAGTGCCTTGGTTCTCTAAGCACAGTCCCCAGAACAGCAGCACCCATATCAATGTGGGTGCTTGTTAGTCATGCAGAGGCTCAGGCTCTGCTCCAGACATACTGGATTAGAAACTCTGGGGACTGGGGTCCAGTAATCTGTGCTTTAAGAAGCCCTCCAGATGATTCTGATATTCCCTGAGGCTGCAGAGCCATTGACCTGGAGCACCTCCTACCAGACATGAAGAGAAAATAGAAAGTCATTTTGTGGCTAAGTCTGTGTGCGTGTGTGTGTGTGTGTGCGTGTGTGTAAGACCTGAGCATTTTACTTCTGTCAAAAGGTATGACTCTCTGAAGGGGAGTGGGTAATTGCAGACTTATAGGAATACCATATGGGTTTGATAGAAAATTTTCAGTGAAAATCTATCACCTGTGCTTCTTAGAGAATTTCTAGACCCCTCCAGAGAAACCCAACACAGTGCAGGCTGGTAGATGGAAGTCTATGGATTGTTGGGACTGATTTAACACAATTTAATTCTGCTAGACTATGTAGATCTCATGGAATATTCTGAAGTTACCAATATGTGTCCCTCTTCTCTCCCATGGAGGTCATGAAGGGAGCCAAGAAAGACAATTAGGGACTTGGGGTAGAAAATGTTGCTTCAGAGAGGAAAAAAGGGACCTTGTAGAAAAAAGGTAGCCCTCCTAAATTAAGATGAGAACCAGAGAGGCAGCCAAACTCAGTTTCTGTTGGGACTGTTACTACAGAGAGAGAGGCATTATCCCTTGAAGTGACTGAGCTCCCACGGAACCATAAAATACTTTGTAGACCTGATCAAAGTTATTCAAACATTTAGGGTCAGTCTCCAAGCTCAGAGATGGGGGCCGTGGATAGAGAAGGGCTCAAGGAGATAGTTCTTGGTACTGGTTTCCTTTTCTAATTCCTTGAGGTTGAGGATACCGAAGCTTCTTTTTGCAAAATCGTTAACTTGGGAAAGGAAAAAGGTCTGGGAAGAAAACCAAAATGGAGAGAAATAGATGCATAGTGCATGAACTTAGAGTTGAGTGAATATTTACAAAAAAGAGATTGTTTCTTAAACAAAATGAGATGTAGTTACCTTTAATTGGCAGTTCATCTTTTTTCTCTTTTAGTAGATTTGTGGAATATAGAACAATAAAAAAACTACATTTATTTTTATATATGAGTTTAGAGTGTAAATTTCAACCCCAGTATTTTCATACAAAAAAGATCATAATAATAACTATGCATCTGTTCATGAAGAACAAAACATGTTTGGGGTTTATTTTTGCCGAATTTTCCATATAAAATTGACATTTCAATTGTACAGTTTTTGGAACCATAATAAATTTATTTGAAAATTCACTGAGAAGAATAAATGGGGGAGAGAGAATACATAAAGTTTGGTCTCTGAGGTGTGCTATTGTAGGTAAATTTTAACTTCTAATTCTGTGTGAATCCTGGAGCCAGGTTGTTTGAGTTTGAGTCCCACACATGCTACTTTCTGTATCAGTTTCTACGTTACATAAATGGTGATAATAACAGTACCAAACATGAAGAATTGTGTTAAGTATTAAATGAGTTAATACAGTTACTACATTACTTGATACCGAGTAAGGGTTAAGTATTTGTTAGTTATTGCTATTTTTGTTCTGCTTTCCCCCAAAACTTTTAACTATAATTATTTTTATTTTCAGAAAAAAAAGTGTTATCAAAGTGAAGTGAGATGACCAGCAGAGATTCTGATTTAGCATGTGGATTTTAGATATTTATGCCTTGGATGTTCCTATAAAAGATAGTGATGAGTTTCTGTATTTTAATTTTTTTCTTGAAAGGAAATAGAAGACTATTGAGATTTGTGTTTCTTTTTCCTCATAAACTGTGTCTGACAATTTTGTGCATACGCCATTCTCAGAATCTCACTGGCATCTTCTGTTTCATTTTTGATGATCATTTGAAGGAAATTAATTGTTAAGGACTGTAGCTGCAACTAGTTAATATGAATGAAACACCTGGCAGAAAACAATCTGAGCATTTCAGTGACTTTGAGGTGATTTGGTGGCTTACCTTTTCACTATCTTTCAATCATAATTAAAAATTAAAGCCTTTTGTAATTAAAAGAATGTGGCTTTGACTGTAGTTCCAATAATGCGTGGAGGTTAAAAAAAAAAAAGTGTAGTTGGCAATTTGAGATAGTATGGAGTTTGCATTTGTCATTCAAAACAGATAATCTTCTAGACTCCTTCTCTTGTCAGGGACAGGAAATAGATTTTTGATGCTATCTAACATTGATTGAACTGCCACAGAACTGATGGGGCAAGATTTGAAGGGTACTGTTTTAAACAATCTTGAAGTATTCTTTTTATGTGGTTTAATAATGCAAGAATAAGAAATAAAACAGTTATGAAAGGAGGGGTTTCATTGACTTCTTTAAAGGCAACTCTCACCTACTAAAACCACTGATTATTATTTAAGGTTATTTGGAAGCGTTTTTTTTTTTTTTTTTTTTTTTTTTTTCTGGAGGTGTGGTGAAGAGATAATGTGAAGATTGGAAGACCTGCTTTTTTTCCTCTCCCTGAGTCAATTTGCATCTAATCTGTGCAGTCCGTGGAACATGATGGCTTTATGCTGTTCTTATCTCCTTATTGATATTTTACTCATAATGAATCTAATAATAGTTTTAACTCAAGAAAAATAGACCATAGGAAAATAACAGTAATTCAGCCTTAGGGAAAAATTCTTTAAATTATTCAGATATAAAAATATTTATTTTAACATTGAAAGAATGAGAAAAGCTAATACAAAGAACTCTAATTGAAGTAATATTTCTAGATAACTTCCTATACAAATAGAAGAATAAACTCCAGAATTCAATTGCTTTTGGCTTAGTGTTTAATGGAATCCTACAGTCTCTTTCCTTAAATAAGTGACCTGATTAGATTTCACATATAATTAAGTGGCAGCTTTAAGGACAGTGTTTCACAAATACAATTTTAGTACAAGAAATGTTCATCAAAAATAGCACCAAATTTTATTACTAAGAACATTTTTAACTTTTATAATTGTTCTTTTTTACATTCCTTAAGGACCATGGGATGAGGATCTGCTATTTTTGTTTATAGCAGAAATATTTTTATATTCATTCAAGAATATGTATATTACTCTGTCAAAAATAATTTCTTATCAGTAGAAAGAACAACTAAATTGATGTGCAATAAAAACCTACTAGTGTGGAATATAGTCATTATTTTTAGATTTCTGAAAGTGTTATTTTGAGTGCTTTTACTATGTAATATAAACTGTATAATTTTTTAAAAGACTTTATATAAAGCCCCGTGTTGCTCTCAATCTGTTTACCTGCCACTGTCAACCTTCAAAAACTTGTCCACAGAGGATGCCATAGCCCCAGGGGGCAGGTGGAGAAATCATGGTCAAATTAAAAACAACGTTCCCATTGCGTAATAATGCAGGGTCCTAAAACAAGTAGTGGCATCTTTATTAGAAAATTGGTATTTTTTTCATCATGGATTAGTTTTAATCTTTTACAAATATTTCACTTAAACACTATTTATCTTGATTACTGCCATTTTTGCTGCCCTCTTAAATTTTGTCCCTGAAAGAATGCCTCATCCACCTCGCTCTAACCCAGGCCCTGCTACATATCCTTCTGAGGATGGTTTTATTTATTTTATGGTGTGAATGTAAGGCTATTCATTTTATTTTTCTGTACTTCATTTTTATTTTGTAAAAAAAAAAAAAAAAAAAAAAACCACTTTTTCAGCGTGAGCTTAAGAAATAAAAGTACAGATTTAAGAATAAGTGAAATATTGATTTTCTATTAATAAATGTTTTACAAAATGTTTGTGGGCATTCACCATCTGGCATTGGAGCTATGGCGATATCACTGATTACATGAAAACCAGAAGACCAATACCTGCTGAAGAAGCATTGGCATCTTCTTCCAAAGTGAATGGTTTCTTTTAGGAGATACCAAAAGCGACGATTTAACCCCAAGCAAGCAGCTGCAGAAAGTGTATCTACATGTTACTCTTTGAAGCATGCATTGTACTTAGACCTAATGAGTCTTCCTTTGAATTAATTTTGCTCTTTTTCAAATTCAAGTTTTCTTGTGCATATTTGAAAACTAAAGTGAAAACTGTTACTGTATTGGTCCTATTAGCAGAACTTCAGATATAGTTAAATGATGCCAATTTTATATCTGTGTTTTTAGATACTTCAATGGAAAATTAGTCAACTACCCTAATGAAACCTTCTTTTCCCTATTCAATGCATAGAGCCAAAATAAAGACTTTAGAAATATTGTTAAAGGAAAATATCTCATATTATTGTGAATGCTCTTAAAATCCATTTTAAAAAGTGCTACATACATTAAAGATTAAATAATTTTTTGGAGTAAAATTATAAATACCAAGTTTGGAACACAACATCATGGTAAATGCAATGTTTCTTAATAAATTAGAAGCTTATGATGCGGCTATGTAACCTGAAATGGTGTGGTGCCACAGAATTCATAATTGCATTTGAATATTTGATATACAGTAAAATTCACCCATTTTAATGTAGTTCTGAAAGTTTGTAGCCATGCAGCCATGTAGCCATGAAGAATTTTTAATTGTCAATATAATAGCTGAAAATGAATAAATTGACTCTCTTTGATGCTTACAAAAGGAATACATGATTAACACATAAAGCATAGAAAACCCCAAGGAAAATATAAAAAATAACTCATAACTCTCTCTCTCTCTCTCTCTCTCTATATATATATATATATATATATATCCCCAAGATATCCACTGTTAATAATTTGGTGTCTGTACCTACAAGTTTTTTTTAATGTGCATTTTATAGTTTACCAAATAGTACTGTAATGCACCTGCTGTTCTGTGGGGTTTTCACAAGAAGCTTTTTTTTCCCCCAACTTTTATATTTAGGGGGTACATGTATAGGTTTGTTATAAGGGTATATCACATGATGCTGAGGTCTGGGCTATGGATGATCCCATCACCCATGTACTGAGTATAGCACTCAATAGGTGGTTCTTCAGCACTTTCCCCCTTCTCTCCCTCCCACTTCTAGTAGTTCCCAGTTTCTACTGTTGTCATGTGTATGTCCATGAGTACCAAATGTTTAGCTTCCACTTATAAGTGAGGACATGTGTCTGGTGTTCTGTTTCTGCATTAAGTTGCTTAGGATAATGGCCTTCAGTTGGATTCATTTTGCTGCAAAGGACATAATTTTGGGTTTTTTAATGGCTGTATAGTATTCCAAAGTGTATATGTACAGCATTTTCTTCATCCAAACCACCATTGATGGGCACCTGGATTGATTCCATGTCTCCAGTATTGGGAATAGTGCTGTGGTGAACATGTGAGTGCATGTATCTTTTCAGTAGATTTGTTTTCTTTTGAATATATACCAAGTAATGAGATTGCTGGGCTGAGTGGTAGTTCTAAGTTCTTGGAGAAATCTCCAAACTGCTTTCCACAGTGGCTGAACTAACTCACATTTCCATCAATAGTGTATAAGTGTTCCCTCTTCTCCACACTCTTGCCGGTAGCTGTTTTTTTAACTTGTTAATAGCCATTCTGACTGGTGTGAGATAATATCCATTGTAGTTTTGATTTGTGTTTCTCTAATGATTAGTGATGTGGAGCATTTTTTTAATGTTTGTTGGCTGCTTGTATGTAGTCTTTTCACAAAATATTTTGGTAACTTACCTTGCACATAAATTTTACTCTTTAACATTACTTTTAATGGCAAAAGCTGCAATTACTTTTGCACCAACCTATAAAAAAATGCTGTATAACATTTCCCACTATGTCAGGATTGTAGTTTATCTAGTCCCTTCCCTATTGTTGGAGAATTATATTGTTTCTAATATTTTCCTATCAAAATCTGTACCGGTTACACACACATCTTGGTGTCTGTTTATTTTCTTATGATATATTTAAAGAAATGAAATATTTTGGCTAAAGTATGTACACACAACAGTTAAGTATTTTATACTTCCTTTGAAAATGTGTTCTAATTTAAAAATGTTTACTATTATAATTCTGAAGGAAGATGGTGAGTAGGGGCTTGATGGGGGCAGGGGCTGACAACACAAACCAAACAAAACAAAAACAAAAAAGCTTTCCCTAACCTAAGTAGAAAGGGAAATCTCAAATTGGTTTTTTTTTTCTTTTTCAGGTTAAAATCTGAAAAAGATAACTGATAGGGCTATAGTTAAAAATCAGTTAAAGGTTTTATCACAGTGGTTTTCAACCAGGAATGATTTTTCCCTCTCCCAGTGCCCTCAGCCTCAGTCCTGGGACATGTGGAAATGACTGAAGGAGTTTTGGTTGTCATGAAAAGGAGGGCAGTTGAGGCCGGGGATGCCACCAAACATTTTATACAGCATAGGACACTCTACCTCCTTTCTTTCCACCCCCATCCCACCAAATATTCTCCTAACCACTGCCCCCCACCCGCCTCAAAAAATATATAAATAAATAAATAAGTTAAAAGAAACATCACAAAACTATCTGGCCCCAAATGTTAATATGTAGTATTGAAGCTAAGAAACCTTACTTTATCAGAAACTGAAGGAAAGATGAGAAAAATAAAAACAGGAAAAATGTTATCAAATCTTTCTTAGAGAGAAAGTATCTCAAAGGCCTTAGGTACGGAAGCTTCAAGTGCGGACATAAGCAATTAGAAACTAAATTGATGTATAAGCAAACAAGTGGAAGTTCTGATCTCTAATCAGGAACCATTATTTGTTTAAATAGAGATAGTTCATAACAATATTTTAGAAAGAAATAAATAGAAATAAATAGTAGTCTTTACTTTCACTGGTTAGCTCACCTAACATTTCAGTTTTAGTATGTTTGTTTTGTTAGTATGTTTGTTTTAAAATATCAGTATGTTTTATTAATATATATAAATATAAAACACCCACTGTTTTATATCTATATGATTATTTTATAGAAAACTTAAAAATTGAAATGTAAAAGCATGGAGTACATACTGTTTTAATCATTAATTTCTAAATGACTGATTTGTGTGTCAAAATCAGCTCTTTGTAGCCATTGATATTTCAGATAGAGTGACTAGGTACTTTTAGCCAGCTGGTGGGGGCTATGCCCCGAAAATCTATCTTATTTCAGTGATGATTGCATTACATAAAGGGTGAGGCCATAGAAGAATGTTTTATGAGGATGTTATAAATCATATGTGTGTCTTGGCAGGGTTTCATCAGTAGCTTTGGGCCAGGGATTTCTGACACTTTATGAAATAAGAAATATTTTTAATTCTCTTGTCATGATACCATCTATTATATGAAGTAAACAAAAAACATGTGTCATATGCTCAGATAAATCATTCTTACAAATAATAGATGACTGATATTCTCAATGTAAGTTAAACTTTCATTGTTTCTTCAGCAAGGAGAAGCATGATAATTACTATTTTCACCTTAAAGGTGGGAAATAGAGATAAAAGACTAAACAAGTAGAAGTCTTTATTATTGCTTATTTTATGTTGTCTTTTATAGGTAAGTCAGACTTGTAGTCTGTGGATGGGTATATTGGGGTATGAAGCTGGAAATGTTTAGAGAACATATTTATGATGTTCTTTTGTCTCATTGCACTTTAGCAGAAATCACCTATAGAACTAGTTGCATAAAATCAGCATAGATTGGCAGAGCCTTCTTATAAATTAAACACTGATAATCAGTGGGAGGGGACTGCTGTCCTGACTCACCAAATATAGCTTCCAGTTGGTGCAAAATGGTGTCTTTGATCATCTCTCCTTAAATTGTATCCTGATACCTTGATGATGTACAGCAGATGATATGGATGAATACTCTACCTAGATGGGAAATAGGGAGACTGATCTTCTTCTCATATTGATTACATTAATGGATTAGAATTGGCCAGGAGAAGAAAACATTTCCATTGTTTAATTATTGTTGGAATGAATAAGTCAGCATCAACCAAGTCTGTCAATCCAAAGTATTCTAACTGTCTAGGGTGGACATTTTCAAAATTCAAATAGACAATATTAAATAATTCCATTATTTAGATCAATTTGTTTAATTACAGTAAGATGAATTTTGTAGGCAGGCCGTTTGGAGAGCAGTGCTGCTTAAAGCATTCAGAACAATGAGAATAATGCCGAGGATTCTTCTTTTATCAAAGAGAAAACTATTTACAATTGCTTTAAATTTTTACATGTGAAATAATCTCTGCTGTGCTCTGTAGTGTTAAAATGGAATCTTAGCCAAGATTTAGTTCAGGAACTTTTTAATCAAATAGAACATTTGGTCTCTATAGTATTAATGATTCTATTAATACAGAAATAGTGATTCTGTATATTTACATGGCTCCAAAATTACTAACGAGAACTTAGCCTATTTTAATGTATTAATTTTTCAAGTGGAATAAGAAGTTCTCTTAAAATAAATAAAAGCAAAAATAACTTGTTCAAATAATATATCAAGCTCTTTACCTTAATGACTTTTTCAGAAATTTCAAGAACATTTTCCCAAATCTTAATGAAAGAGGAATAGATTTTTTTTTATTATTATACTTTAAGTTCTAGGGTACATGTACACAACGTGAAGGTTTGTTACATAGGTATACATGTGCCATATTGGTTTGCTGCACCCATTAACTCGTCATTTACATTAGGTATTTCTCCTAATGCTATCCCTCCCCCACCCCCCTACCCCACGACAGGCCCTGGTGTGTGATGTTCCCCACCCTGTGTCCAAGTGTTCTCATTGTTCAAATCCCACCTATGAGTGAGAACATGCGGTGTTTGGTTTTCTGTCTTTGTGATAGTTTGCTGAGAATGATGGTTTCCAGCTTCATCCATGTCCCTGCAAAGGACATGAACTCATGCTTTTTTATGGCTGCATAGTATTCCATGGTGTATATGTGCCACATTTTCTTAATCCAGTCTATCATCGATGGACATTTGGGTTGGTTCCAAGTCTTTGATACTGTGAATAGTGCTGCAATAAACATACGTGTACATGTGTCTTTATAATAGAATAGTTCATAATCCTTTGGATACATACCCAGTAATGTGATTGCTGGGTCAAATGGTATTTATAGTTCTAGATTCTTGAGGAATCACCACACTGTCTTCCACAATGGTTGAACTAATTGAATAGAACAGATTTTTAATGACATAGGTAACATTTCTCTTTTCTATCATATCTTGAAAATTTATTATATTTTCAGTTTTGGAAGTTCAATAATGATACAAATATTAAATAATACAGAGCTTATAGTAAATGTAATATCTTGTGAAAGGATATATTCATATATATATATAGTTATCACATATATTAAAATGAATGCATATTTTAAAAGCAATGAATATTTTGTCTTTTTTTATTCAGTTAGCCAGAGGCTACTCAATAGTTCGTTAAAAAAGTGTAATGAAAGATCTCCTTTTATGTTTCAAAACTACTTCAAAGTAATGAACAAAATGTTTTCTCTCTCTTGTTTCATATTTTCCTGAAAAGTTAGTACCTGGGGTGACATAATATATGTAGAAACCTGACCTACATTATTTAATAATTCAATATTTCTCCCAAGAAGGGAACTTTCGCTAACAAAGTAAATATTGATATTAATATTAAAAGCCAAAAAATACTAAAGTTTCCTTTGATCCTGCAGTATTTGGTGGTATACTTAGCAACCCCCAGTTGTTGGTGGTAATTTGATATTAAAAATGGTCATGTCGGTTAGCATTAGCTCTACACTGTATTTAAAGTGTGGGTTCTGTCCACTCTAATGTATAAAAGATGTCATCTGTTTCACTCTTGTCTTCATAAAGAAGATGTAGTTAAAATATATATTTAGTGTCTCTCTATTGTTTGACACTTGTGTCATTTTGTGCAGAAGTGCTTAGATACTAGATACTAGATACTAGAAGATACTAGAAAGCAAAAAAAAAAAAAAAAAAAAAAAAAAAAAAAAAAAAAAAAAAAAAAAACAAAAAACAAAAAAACCCTTATGACAAGTGAGTTTTTGGCATTTATATAGAGACTGACTTTTAAATGAATGACTGACAGTGTAGAATTGAACCTAATAAAGCCACATGATTATGCTAATGTTTAAAAGCCATTGAAATGATCTTAGATTAAATGTTGATACTTTAAGTGTAACACTTTTTAAGTAATAAAAAGTTAAGAAAGAAAATGACACAGAATACTTTTAGATGTTTTAACAGGACGCTTAATGAAATAGAAGATAATTTGCGAGAAAATTGGAAGATTCTTCAATGTAATCTGATAACAGCATCGAAACTTTCTCAGCTTTACTTTAAAAGTGTGGAGTTCACAATATAAGATGACCTTTCGGAACATAACTTTTTATTTTTTCTTATTTTTTTAATGGTGAGGAAAGAGTGGCAATCTTCCAGCAAAGCTGACCTTCTAAAGTGAATTCAAATTCTTAGCATGCTTTGTTTTAGTGCAATGCAGCACGGCTCAGTAGAGCAAGTCAGATGAAAAGTTAGAGGATCAGAAGTTCGATTCCAGACCCTGTAACTAAATTGCTATATAATCTTGGGGGTTGGGAATAACATTCTGGAAACCTGATTGCATTCTCAAACTGGCTATGAAAGATAAACTTCTGACATCAATGAAGATGACCTATTAAAAGAATTTTAGTTTTTGAAAATATTAAGATGTTGATACGCAAAATAAGTACACTTTATTTTGAAAACTTGAAATCAGTGTGCACAGTTTCCACAAAGTCATGAATATTAGTTACAAAATATATATGCTTGTGATGAGTGTACAATTAAAATATAATGATGCTTGTATTCCTTATATTGTTTAAAAGTTCAGATTTGAAATGTTGTTGTCATGAGCTTTAATCCTAGCATTGTTTCTGTGCTTTTAATAACATGGCTTAATCTCTAATCTCACATCAAGATCATGACTACGGCAGTTCCCAGTCTCAGAGAAGTAATGTAAGTCTTAATTAATGTTTGTAAAACTATCTAGGAGCCATGGATGAGAAGAGTTATGAACAGCTGAGCTGAAGTTGTTATTGTAAGAGGTGACTGCATATTGCCTTGCATTACACTAATGTGACAACAATAGGTATTATTCCATTATTAATAATAGGTGTAACGGGGCTGCAACATGATTAGCATGTTTAAAATTTTCATGTTAATGAATTCACAGATAATAAATGCTGCCAGTGCCTGTGTCTATGTGCAAAGGAACCAAGCTATTACATGGTCTTTCTCTACTGTAACTCTTTCCTGAATGAGTGCATTACAATTATTAATGGAGCAAAATAATCAGAATATTTCCTGTTCAGAAATTTGTGGCTCCATGTAGACACAATTGGCCTGTCAGTTTAAACCATGTTTAGAATGTTCTTGTGTCAATACTAGTGTACTCTTTTGGCTGTAAGACTGTGATATGGCTATAAATGTACAGGGATACTGTGGGAAAATTGAGGGTTTGTTCCATACCACTGCAATAAAGTGAGTATCACAATCAAGTGAATTACACAAATTGTTTGTTTTCCCAGTGCATATAAAAGTAATGTTTATATTATATTGTAGACTATTTAATGTGCAATAGCATTATCTCTAAAAACAACGTAGATACCTTAATTTAAAAATGGTTTGTTGCTTAAAAAATGCTAATGATAATCTGAGCCTTCAATGAGTGGTAATCTGTTTGCCTCAGTGTGGATGGCTGCTGACTGATCAGGGCAGTAGTTGCTGAAGTTTGCAGTGGTTGTGGCAGTTTCTTCAAATAAGACAATGAAGTTTGCCACGTCAGTTGACTTCACAAAAAATCCTCCCAAACTCCTGTTAATGTTGCTATTTTGACCTCACCCTATGAATCCTGAGTGTTCTTAATGCCACCTAGAAGGTGGCATTTCCAGAAGGTTTTCAATTTACTTTGCCAAGGTCTATCAGAGGCATCACTATATGACAGCTATTGCCTTACAAAATATATTTTTTAAATAATAAGACTGGGAATTTGAAATTACTCCTTGATCCATGGGCTGCAGAATGGATATTTTGTTAATAGGCATGAAAACAACATGAATCTCCTTGTACATCTCCATCAGAGCTCTTGGATGGCCAGGTCAATGAGCAGTAATACTTTGTAAAGGAATCTTTTTTTTGAAGCAGTGGGTCTCAACAAGTGGGCTTAAAATATGTTGTAATCCGTCTTGTAAAAAGATATTCTGTCATCCAGGCTTTGTTGTTCCAGTTACAGAGCTCAGGCAGAGTAGATTTAGCACAATTCTTAAGGGCCTTACTATTTACAGAATGGTAAATAAGCATTGACTTCAATTTAAGTTACCAGCTGCGTTAGCCCATAAGAAGAGAGGCAGCCTGTCCTTTAAAGCTTTGAAGCCAGGAGCTGACTTCTCTCTAGCCATGAAAGTCCTACATGACATATTTTTTCCAACATGAGGCTGTTTTGTCTATGCTGAAAATCTGTTTTCAGTGTAGTAACCACTTTTATCAGCTAGCTAGACCTCCTGGATAACTTGTAGCTTCTGCATCAGCACTTGTTTTTCCACCTTGCACTTTTATGTTATAGAGAGGGCTTCTATTCTTAAACCTAATGAACCATCCTCTACTAGCTTCCCACTTTTCTTTTGCAGCTTGCTTACATCTGTCAGCCTTCATAGAGTTGAAGAGAGTTAGGGCCCTGCTGTTAATTAGGTTTTGGCTTAAGAAAATGTTACAGCTGATTTAATCTTCTATCCAGACCCCTGAAACTTTCTTCGTATCAGCAATAAAACTATTTTGATTTCTTATCATTCATGTGTTCACTGGAGTAGCATTATTAATTTCTATTAACTTTTTCTGTGCATTAATCACTTGGTTGGTTGTTGCAAGAGGCCTAGCTTTCAGCCTACGTCAGCTTTCGACATCTCTGTCTCATTGAGCTTAATCATTTCTAGCTTTTGACTTAAAGTGAGAGACATGTGACTCTTCTTTCACTTGAACACTTAGAAGCTATTATAGAATTATTAACTGACCTAATTTCAATATTCTTATGTCTCAGGGAATAGGGAAGACTGAGGAGAGGGAGAGAGATGGGGAACAGGCGGTTGGTGGAATAGTCAGAGTATACTCAACACTTACCAATTAAGTTTGCCATCTTATATGAACACAGTTTGAAGTACCCCAAAACCATTACAATAGTAACATCAAAAATAATCGATCATAGATCATTGTAACAGATATAATAATGAAAAAATTTGAAATATGAGAATTACTAAAATGTAATACAGATATACTAAGTTAGCACATGCTCTTGAAAAAATTGTGTTGATAGACTTGCCCAATGCATGGTTGCCACGAACCTTCGATTTGTAAAAAGTACAGTATCTGCACACTACAGTAAAAAGAAGCACATTTAAATGAAGTATGCCTGTATAGCCTCCTTTCCAAATAGTTTTACTTTTTCTGGTAGCTTCCAAAAGGATCAGAGTTGTCTCCATAAACCTTAGTTTTGTCCACCATAAAGTATTCTTTATGATTTTAAGGATTTTATAAAGCTCAAATTTAACAATGCATGTGAATTGTAAGTCATGACACAAAAATGAACTATTCATTATATTAGATGGAAAGGCTAATAGGATTTCAAACTATACTCAGAATCTGACCACTTCTCACCAGCTCTACTGTTGCTATCCTGGCCTACATCACCATAGTCTTCTTCTAGATGTCTGAAATTGACTCTTAAGTGATATTCTAGCTTCTACCCTTACCCAGTCACAGTCTTAGCACTGTAGCCAGTGATTTTTAAAATCAGTTATGTTACACCACACCATTTGAAATGATACCAAAGTTCTTGTATATTCATTTTTCCCCCATTCCTTTCTGTCTTTGCATTTCACTTTTGGAAGTTTCTGTTGACCTGTCTTCAAGCTCACTGACTCCTTGTTCAGTTCTGTCCAGTCTATGAATGAGCCCATAAAAGGTAGACTTAGTTTCAGTTTATGGCTCCTGTGGCTTCTGTTTCAGGTAATACTTCAGCTTAGAATCTCTCTGGATTCACCAGTCTCTCTGGATTCAGAGTGGCAGTTGACCCTGTAATCTTGTTATTCTGAAGGATTCAGGAAAAGTTTTGATTTTATTTTGTTCAGCTTTCCTTGTTGTAAACAGGAGAATGACAATTTCTAAGCTCTTTGCATATCAGAGCTAAAATCAGAAGTCCAGAGTGATTCATTTAAATTTTAATAAAATTATGTTTCCAGGCCGGGCGCGGTGGCTCAAGCCTGTAATCCCAGCACTTTGGGAGGCCGAGACGGGCGGATCACGAGGTCAGGAGATCGAGACCATCCTGGCTAACACGGTGAAACCCCATCTCTACTAAAAAAAAATACAAAAACTAGCCGGGCGAGGTGGCGGGCGCCTGTGGTCCCAGCTGCTCGGGAGGCTGAGGCAGGAGAATGGCGTAAACCCGGGAGGCGGAGCTTGCAGTGAGCTGAGATCCGGCCACTGCACTCCAGCCTGGGCGACAGAGCCAGACTCAGTCTCAAAAAAAAAAAAAAAAAAATTATGTTTCCAGCAATGACCCTCAATTTACTCCAAGAAAAAGCTAAAGTTCTACAATAAGCTACAGGGTCTTATATAATCTGGTTCTGCTGACATCCAATCCCAATACCTACTGTGTTGCCCAATTTTTCTTTTCTTTTCTGTAATACTCACTTATCACCCTTTAACCAATTGAACAATGTATTTCTTTATCATGTCAGTTGTTTATGCTGTTTCCATGATTGGAATGCATGAGCTTCATGAGGCAGGGTTGTCTGGTTTCTTTCTAGGTCACACTAAGGGCCTAGAACAGAGTTTGGCACATAGTACAAAGTCAATCTTTGTTGAATCAGTAAACTTATTATATCTTAAACATCCTCATAAATCAGACACATATACCAGGTGAATTAGATGATTGGTCTCAATTTCTGAATGATTTTTCACTTCCTTCTAAGGTGCTCAAGTGAGGATGAACATAAGAATGAGCTGGGAATCTTTTTTGATAGCCACATACCCCGTTTTCAGGGATTCTAATTTCATGGTTTCAGCTTAGGCCCCAGCAGGTTTCCAAGGAAATAAAAACAAGCAATAAACAAAAACCTTTCATATTAGTGGGAGATACAAACCCATTACCATAGTTTTTATGAGGAGAGGTTATTCCCCCTAAATACTTTTTTTTTTTTTTTTTTTGAGACAGAGTTTCAGTCTGTCGCTAGGCTGCAGTTCTCACTGCAACCTCCGCCTCTCGGGTTCAAGCGATTCTCCTGCCTCAGCCTCCTGAGTAGCTGGGACTACAGGCATACGCCACCACACCCAGCTAATTTTTGTATTTTTTTTTTTTTTTTTTTTTTAAGACAGAGTCTCACTCTGTCGTCCAGTCTGGAGTGCAGTGGTGCAATCTCAGCTCACTGCAACCTCTGCCTCCTGAGTTCAAGTGATTCTCCTGCCTCAGCCTGCCCAATAGCTGGGATTATGGGTGCATGCCACCATGCCCAGCTAGTTTTTTTTGTATTTTTAGTAGAGGGAGATTTCACCATGTTGGCCAACCTGGTTTCGAGCTCCTGACCTCAGTTGACCTTCCTGCCTTGGCCTCCCAAAGTGCTGGAGTTACAGGTGTGATCTACCGCACCTGGCCTAGTTTTTGTATTTTTGGTAGAGAAGGGGTTTCACTATGCTGGCCAGGATGGTCTCAATCTCTTGACCTCATGATCCTCCTGCCTCGGCCTCCCAAAGTGCTGGGATTGCAGGCATGAGCCACCGTGCCCAGCCTTCTCTATATTTTAACCTCGTACGTACTCTTTCCTCTCCTAAGAGAAGTAGAGTGAGTTACTTCACTGGTGAGCTGAGTGGAGTCTCAGTCTCTTCTCCACCTCACCCCTCTTCTTTGGGTTTTGATTTCTGTTCTGCTCTGGTCTGCTCTGTGCCTGATAGACATCTCAAAGCAAAAAGCCCTGGAAGCCTCATTTCTACCTGAGTGGTTAGGGAGCCCATTGTTAATACACAATTAGGCCACTTACTTCAATCTGGACTTTGTCTGTCCTAAAGGTACTTTTCTCCTTTCTCTTTCAAGTTGGTTCAGAACTTTGATAAAGGGAAAGTGTTGATCTCTTGAAAACCCAGCCCTACCCAGCTGTTTCTAATGTGCTACAACCACAGTGTGATTTGAAGACCAGCATCTAAATCCAAAGATTCACTGTGTATTTGCAGTCAGTCTTTCTAGAGTGAGCATGAAGTAAGTGAAGTAGTAAATTTAAAGTGTTTATCATCTTCATTAATTATAAATATTTTAGCTAAGGAAGCATATATAAATTGAGTTAAAATTCAGAAATTTTAGAAAATATATGTGTGTTTAATTGTACATAAATATGCACTTTGATAGATTTGTTACATTTTATCTGTTTAGGTTTATTAGTTAGAAAGAATCACTTCTTTCACACAATAATATGCAATTGAAGTAGGTATTTGCTAATTTCATTTTACATTGTATATAACCTAGATTTGCTCCCCCCATTTTAAACATGAGACCACTGTTTAATTTTTGCTGTTCAGTGGGTCTCCTGCATTGTTTTTCCCTCTCATCTGCCCTCTTTCAAAAACTTCTTTTTATCCTTGGTGTTTTGAAACTTCTTGATGATGTCTTGGGAAGAGTGGTTAAAATTCATTTTACTTCACCCATTGTAACCTTTCAATATGATGTTTCACATATCCCTTTGCTTATGAAAATGTCCTTGCATTATTTTTTGATAAGTTTCTTCACTACTTTTTCTGTTTTTGGAATTCATGTTATTTGAATGAATCTGGGTTGATCTTTGGATCTACACTTTAGGAGATGTCCCTGATTTTATGTTCCAGGTTTTCCATTGAAATGTTTTATTTTTTTTAGATTACTATGTTCTTTAAAGCAACAACAGCAACAAAATGAGTCAAATTTGTGTAAAGACAGACATTGAGAAGTATAGGGAATAGGGGCAGGAAGGAAATAGAAATACCTACTGATTTTGCTAATGTCCGCAAACAAGACCATATGTTTTATCCCATAGACAATCACTTACACGTAATAAATCACAAATGCAACCTCTCCTGTAAGATCTGTCACTCTACTTTGAGATAGCAGAGAAATAAGACCAGAATTTGGGGCAGGAGGCTTTTATTTTTTGGAGAAATAGGGACAGATCCTCTCAGTCACTATTAGATATTGCTACTCTGTTAATAACACTGTATCTGTGTAAAATCTTACAAATTTTTCTGTACGTGAGATGAATGAAGGCTTAGTTAATGTATTTCCAGATACAGAGTTATCATTCCCTGTGCTTCTCCTGTTATTTCTTGGATCAGTGTGCCCTTCTGCTTGTAAGCCTCTACTGACATATTTTTTCAGAGTTAAATTTCTTTAGAGCCTAATTCTGGGACCTGCGTATTCCACTAGTATACTATGTACAATGGGACAACATTCACCCCCAGTGTTAGATTTGCAATGCTGAGTAAACTCACAGGCCACTGTCACCATGTAGCCATCAAGCATGCATAACTGCAGCTGCCCTGACTCCACACTTTCATCCACTACTCATTAGGATTCACTTATTACTAAGGTTTGAGTTATCTTCTTGGTCCCACTGTCATTGAAGTACCTCTTATCGGTATCTATATCTCAAAGATATTAATAAGTATAGGGCTTTGTGAAGATGTGGTGGTTGGTTTCAGTTTTATTGAAGAAAAGTTGGAGAAGATGAGGGTTGAGGCTCAAGCTGGTTTATAATCTTCAGTTTTGGATCTGAGCTCATAGAATTTAGGAAAACCCCATTTTAGTTTGAAACTATGAGGACTTAGGCCAAAGACAGAATGGTCTGTCTTCCCACGGTAAGTGGAGACTGTCTCAGAGAAGAGTTGATCTCAGCAGCTGGTCCAGTTGTGTGTCCTTCCCTGCATCCTTCCAGCTTGACTTCCTCAGTAATTACATTTTAAATTTTCTTATCAAAGAACAATTATCTACTTATTCCTTTTTCATAGCTACTAATTCTTGTTTTATGGATGCAATATCTTTTTATATTTCTCTGAGTAAACACATCTCTATTACTTTTGTTTCCTGAATTGTTACTTTGCTCTGGGATCAGTTTTTCTTTTTGTGAATGGTGGCACTCGGCTGTCCAACTGTGTTTTAAAATGAACCATTAGAAAAGCAGTCCAGGAGTTCTATGTAGCTTTGTGAGTTTGTCAACTGGCAAATTTAGCTTTAGGGTGATTGATTGGGAAGGGAGCTTGTCATTTTCATGGGGTTAGCCAAAATGCCAGATTGTGGAAGGGTTTACTGTGGAGCATTGACATTCGCACTGCTTGCCTTCACTCTCCCTTAGACAGTTAATTTGATTCCTTTAAAAAGTAAATTTCCCAGTCTCCTTTTTAATATCTGACTAGCACTTATTCTCTGATTAGGAAAGAATTCAGGGTGATAAATGGTTTAGTATATAACACTTCAGCTAACACTGCCATTAGCTTTACTTCTGACTCTTTCCTTCACAGCATCTCCCAGAGATTCTCTGAGATTCTGCTCAACAGTTCAGCTGCTTCCCTCCTCATAGATACTACATTGTAGCTTTCTTCATGCTGCTTCCTTACTCAGTATTTTTCCATCAGAAATATGCTGTGCTGTTTGAAAAATAACTTCAATGGTGTAATTTAATGGTGTCTTGGGAAAGATGCATTTTTACATAGTTTTTCTTACAACCACATAAACTTGGTGCTTTTCAATTATTTTCTTAGGTCAAAAATGGTCACTCGATTGTCTAGTGTTTGCTGAGGATTAAGATCCTTTCATAGGGCAGTAGTGGAAGGAAAGAGGGGCAGATGACTATCAATTATTGAATATCTGCTCTATTCTATGCATTTTATTGGTGTGGGGAATATATAGCCAGACTTAGTATTATATCTTAACTTTCCATATCAGTTAACTGAAGTTTTGAGAGATTAGCCACCTTGGTAATTTCATATACTAACAGGTTATACAAGGATTCACACCTTAACTTAAAAACTTGTTGGTCTTCCCACTACTCATTGATGTCTTCACATTTTGCATTATCTATGAGTCTAGACTGACTTTATACTGGTTTGGTTTATTGTGCGTATAATTGCAACATACTTCCTTCAAAACACGAGTTCAAAGATTTCTATAGCAAACTAATGCAGTAAAGATAAAACCATTTTAGAAATGAATGAATATAAAGTATCACCAAAAAACTTAAAAGCATAGACAATTTTAATATTAGACATCATATCAATTTTCTAGAATGCTTTGCAATAATATGAGCAAGCTATTTTTCTCTTAATAGCTGTGTTAATATTGCTATTTCCAATTTAAAAATGAAATTGAGTCATCACCCTATACCTCATGTTCCCCTAACTCTCTTCATAAATTAAATTCAGCAAATTTCTTTGCTAGTTGTTGTCTTTTTCCAGTGTTTTCAGGAGTTCTGGGCCATAACTGCATTTTCTTTAGCCTCAACTCCTCTATCTTGCTCCATGAAAATACAGGTAATTTTATGAGACAGTGCCTTCGTTTTTATGAAAGTGACACAATACTGACATGGAAATCAAAAGAGAAAGGTATGATGCAGCACATGCCCTGACCTCTGTGTCTTTTCTCCATTCAAATTCCTCTTTGAGTTAACTCTAAGTGGGTTTTAAACATTCTTTCATTATACCCAGGGCTGTAGAAAGGTAAAATTACTGAAATTTGAAAGCCCCATCTCAGAGTGACCATAAGCTATTTGATCATATTTTTAATAGAAAGGTTTTTTATTAAATCTTGGAACAATTTAAAATAGTTTTATGCTAATTTGCTCAGTAGTTTTGAACAATGAAGTCATAAGACTTTACCTTGTTTTCTAGTATTACTTAACTAGATTTGTCATGGCTAGATTTTTTTTTCCTGAGGTTTCCTTAGAGATCTTAGCATTTTCTCTCAATATTTAATACTTTGTCACCAATGTAAATAGTGAAACACTTCAAGAGCTCATTAAGTTTTAAGTTCTCTTAAAAGCAATACAAATCAGTGCAATTATCACTTCTATTTAATAATCCTCTTTGCTTCTCCTCCCTGTGTCAATGCTAGATCTAAAATTTACTGTCTAATTAGTATTAAATATGTTACACAGGCACTCCCACAAGAGAGCAAAGTGTAATTTCACCAGCTAGGCTAAAATCCAATAACATATGAGTTTTTATTAGCTATTATTTAAAGGGTTGTAGTGCAACTCAATTTCCTTCAAATTTTTATAAAATATTTTAGTGGGGAAGGATGTTAGGGAACCAGTTGACCCTCCACTCAATACAGTCATTCATTTTTCAACATCCTTGCTAGTTGACATCTAGCTTTTGCTTGACTATTTGTGGTGTTTATTGCCTTTCCCTGGACATGGGCTTTTCCATTATGGGCAACTCTCATGGTTAGAAAAGTCATAAGCTAAATCTGCCTCTCTATCACTGCTTTCTGTTAATATAAGCTTTCATTCTATGCCATGAAGCCACATCAAATGTTTCATCACATTCTATACCACGAAGCCACATCAAATGTTTGTTTTATCATATTTTATTACATATGACAATTATTCATGATAGTATAAAGGAGGGGAGACAAATACATGTGTGGTTACTTGAAGGAAAATAAAGAGAGTCTAGTAAGGTTTTGGAACAGGAAGCAAAGGCAGAAACTTTATCATTTTCTCCCAATGAAGTGTCAGAGAAGAAAGAATATTTGATTGTGAGCTAGTTTAAATATAATTCCAGAGGATATATTTCTGAACTATTTAGGCTAATGAAGGTAGAGGAGAGGATTCTGCCACTGAGATAACATATGCTAATGAAGAAAATAAAGAAAACAGACCAAGATTGGGAATGTTAATTATGGGCATTGCTCATCAGACCAGAGTTTACCATAAGTTCATGAAATCCTTCCAGGGAACAGAGCCAAATAAAATGGAATAAATTAGACAGATGTAATATCTAGCAGTTTAGAGTTTTTCTTACTAGTTTTTTACTACATGTGTCAAATTTACATTTCATAATGAAGTAGCAAATTTTAAATTTTAAATGATTAGAAGAATGTTTTTAAACCAGCAATAGAATCCTGTTTATGAGATTTATGTCCCTTTATATGTCTGTTATGGAGTCAGTAAGTGTTCCTTCTAATCTAAAGATGCCATCTTTTGTTTAGTGGCTTTGGCTAAGAGATAATTTCTTAAGAAGGTATTAAGAAGCCTTACTGGTAATTGTCTAATTCTCAGTGGTGGAAACCACTAGTTGTTGGTATAGCATCTAATATCCCTTATACTTTACTAACAGAAGTCTGCCCAGCTGAAAGACTACATTTTTCAGCCTTCCTTAAGGTTGTACACTCACCACATCTTGAGTGAGTGATTTTTTTTATTTAAAGCATGTGGACTCTTTTGGGAAAGGCATTCCTGTTGCTTTTCTTCCTTTTCCTTTTTCCTGACTCAAACTAGATGGCTAGCACTTAAGCAGCCATCTCATACTATGAAGCAATATTGACAATGGGAGCCTTTTCTAAAGATTAAAAAGCATAGACTAAGCTTGCATCCCTGATTCCTTTGGAATTACTATATCAGCTCTGAATTCTAGATATCTGAACTTCTACTTTAAGAAAAATAAACATCTCTCTTGCTGAAACTATTATTGTTTTAGGACAAGGGATTCTGTAAATGGGGAGACTAGGCTAATCCTACCTAACACATCCCAAATCGAAATTATTGATGTGAGAAAATGGCATTTGGGAGTTAAGACATTGCTTTTGTTTATTAAATGTTTGATAAGAATTGCTGGCTCCTAGAACCGGGTGTGCCACATTATTCAGATATTTGACATTGCGAGGTTGAAAGTTGATGGAAGGCTGTGCAGTGTCATGCGAAAGTCCATGAGCTCAGGAGGATCGAGGCTGTGGTTGAATTCCATCTTTGTCACTTTTCACTTTGTCACTTTTGGATAACTCTGGGAAAGTTGCATAACCTCTCTTAGCCTCATTTTATTCATCTATAAATTGGGCATAATAATTTCTACCTTTTAGGTTTGTTATGAACAAATCTAAAATATGTGCTAATGTATGTAAACAATTTAATGAAGTACCTAGCACTTATTAGATAGAGGTTAGATGTTATTATCATTGTCATTGTTTTTGATATCAATTAAAGGTGGGTGATTCCTTTTTCTTTCTGATTTAATTGTTTTATGTCTTTTTTCTTAACATTATTATTCTTAACATTATTATTCCAAGTATTTATGATATTCAGCATTGCTTCTGTTCTATTTCTTTTTAGTCAGAATATCAATAAGTGGTATTTAATAGTTTTAAGATTTTTCTTTCTATCAAATTCAGGGAGAAAAATATATACTTAAAACTTTAAAATATTAAAGACTTGTGTTCTTGTATTTTTCTTGGTTGCTAGGAATTAGTTATGAATTACAAGATTCAAAATGTGAAATACTTACCTTTATTATAAAAATGTGAAATTATATGTTTTTGCAAGTCATAAATCTTGAAGAAACTTTTTTTTTCTTTTTGGCACATCTTGTTGATGCGTTCTTCTTAAGGCCAGATTCAAAGTTTTACATAAGTCAGTCTTTATTGAGTTATTTTGTGGCCTAAGTTAGGTAATTTCCTAAGATATTGATACTCAAATTTGGGTTTGATCATTGGATTTCCTGCCCCTTCCTCTGACCTATCCTGACCAGTGAATAGGGCCCTTGCACCTCTACATTAAAAGTTGTGGAGTCATGGAATATCCTGAATATCCTGAATGAACTGGATTCAATGCTTGTTAGCATTGCATCCCTTATAACATATAAATAAACAATATATATATAAACAGTGTTGCTATTATTATTATTATTTTAAATTTCTGGCTTCAAATCAGAGTAGAGGTTAGAAACAATGAACATGGGCTCCCATAGGATTGAAAGTGACAGTAGTATCTCAAACTGCTTTCATCTGTCACTAACTGAGATATATAACTGGATGGTATGCTAGGTAAGGTTTGTTTTAAGATTGATTAAAACATTTTAGTTATTCAATTGTCAACCCAATACAATTTGAATTTTTTTTTTTTTTTTTTTTTTTTTTTGAGACAGAGTCTCCCTTTGTTGCCCAGTCTGAAATGCAGTGCTGCCATCTTACTCACTGCAACCTCCACCTTCTGGGTTTAAACTTTTCTCCTGCCTCAGCCTCCCAAGTAGCTGAGATTACAGGTGCCTGCATGTATTTTTATTAATTTTGTATTTTTAATAGAGATGGAGTTTCACCATGTTGGCCAGGCTGGTCTTGAACTCCTGACGTCAAGTGATCTGCCTGCCTCAGCTATCCAAAGTGCTAGGATTATATGCATGAGCCACCGTGCTCGGCCAAGATTTGAAAATTTTAAATTAACGATTTGGTTACTGGTAACCTACTTGGATTTATTAGAGAGATGCAGTTTTATTAAAATATTCCTTTAAGAAACCTGTTTATTTAAATGACATCGCTGTTCTCTGTGAGAACCTCAAAATCAGAAATTACGAAATGAAGATTCTTACAACCTTACTAGTTCTATAAGAAAAGTTTTGATAGTTTTTTTTTTTTTTTTTAAATATAACCAAAGCAACACTTTGAAGCACATTCAGAAGTTAGATCTGGATATGTGATAAACAAATCACTTTCTAACATCAGCAGGGACTTCCTCTTCTGTCTGAAGTTGCTAGGATACTATCTTAAAGAAATAACTCATTTGATTAACTGCAAATAGAAATTGCTTTTTTAAAAAAAAAGTTCATACATTTATAATAGCCTAGGTCAGGCATAAATCTATACTACCTAAATGTTAAGCATATGATCTTGATGACCCTCTTGAATATTGGAAGAAAAGCCATTATTTTTCTTCATCAAATGCATGACACAGATGACTTTTAGCTCTGTTTCACCATAAAAATGAAAATATTATTGGTAAAGGTATACTTTATTTTGCTTTATCCTGGATTTTAGTTCACATTTGTGAGTGTCAAACAAAATGCCACATGCAAAACCACTTTGAACCTATAAAATAAATATACAAATCTAATAATTTTCAAAAAGTTGTGTCATTACTAGCAAGTGAAAGCCTTGTCTGTTACTCATGTCTGTTACCTATTACCTATGCCTGTGCATTAGCGTTTGATTCCACATTTTATTCTGCAGTAAAAGTTTCATAATATCATGGCAGTGGGCATTATTATATATGAAAAAAGTCATGTCTTAGGCACAGTGAATAATCTTCCTTTGGTCTCAGTTTGTTTATAGAATGATAGAAGCCTTGGTCTTAATATGAACATTGCAAAGCAACTCTATTATGTAACAATCTTGCCTTGTTGTTTTTATATCTCGTGGAACTCAAATACCAAATACCACCTATGGACATTAAGACAAAAGCCCAAAAGGCTACTTAAAACAGTGTGGTAGAATCATTTATCCAAATAAACTAAAAACTGTCAATTTACTTGTTAGCTGTCCCCTCATGGGGAACAAGAAGTTCAAATGCCCTACACTATGTAGATTTTCCAAAAGTATCGCTGGCTTGCTCTGTTCTGAGAGAAGAGTGATGAACAGTAGTAGTGTCCCCTTATATGCAGTTTCACTTTCTGTGGTTTCAGTTACCTGTGGTCAACCTGGCCCAAAAATATTAAATATAAAATTTCTGAAATAATTCATACACTTAAAATTGCTTGCCATTCTGAGTACCATAATGAAATCTTATCTGTCTTCCCTCTGTACTGCCCTGAATGTGGATCCTCCCTTTGCCCAGCATATCCACACTGTCTACCCAAACTGTCCTATTGGTAACTTAACAGTTGTCTCCGTTATCAGATGCACTGTCATGGGATTGCAATTCTTGTCTTAAGTAGCCTTTATTTTACTTAATGATGTCCCCAAAATACAAGAGTAGTGATGCTGGCATATTGTTATACTTGTTCTATTCTTTCACTAGTTACTGTTGTTTATCTCTTACTATGCCTGATTTATGAATTAAACTTTACTATAGGTATGTATGTACAGGGAAAGCAGTACATTTAGAGTTTTGTACTCTCTGCAATTTCAGGCATCCACTGGGTGTCTTGGAATGTGTCTCCCTCACGTAAAGGAGGACTACTGTGTTCTACCAGGGTGTTTCCTGAAGGTGTATTACTGACAAGAGTGACATTTGTAGCTTGTGATTATAGAATATAGTTCAAAAGCATTGAGACCATAGAAAATCCACAGGCATAAACTGTAGAAGTAGAGGCTTTCTGAACAATGTGTTCATGAGTGTGTTTGAGCTAGATAGGAGTGCAGCTGTGTACCTGCAGGGTACAGTTCCTTGATATCCTGTCTCCAACTTTGGGTGAGGAGTTAAGGAGAAATGCCATATCTGTGCATGCTAGTTTGTATCAAACTTTTTTTAAGATTAAGGAAAAGTCTTCTATCTAATATTTAATTATTAAAGTGATATTAGAAATTTGCATCCCTGAAATATAAATATAATTTATAATTTATCTCTGATACTTATGTACAAAGCTATATGAAAAATCAGTGTTGGATCATAACTATAATAGTGCATTTTGATATGGTTAACAAAATGCTGCTAATAACCTGTGTGATCTGGGCAACTTTTCTGAACTTTAGTTTTCTAATCCGTAAAGTGAAGTATTCCTACCAACTTTGTGGATTTGTTGAAAACTTACATGAGAACACATGAATAAAATGCCCAGAATGATGCCTGGCATGTGGTATTTTTAATGCAGTCATGTGTTTCAGAGCAGGCTTCCTGGGGCACTGTTCCCAAAATTGTCTTACCTCCGACCACTCATTCTCTATAGAAATATACATTAGAGCCATCTTATTGTCTACAACCATTCAATGGTTCTTATCCCTCTCCCAACTCTCAGTCATGCCCCTGTAGCCCTGCAAATCTGGTCCCTGCCCCAGTTCTCTAAACTCAATTTTTCTTACTCTCCCCATTGCTGTCACACAGACCTCCAGTTTGTTTCTTGAGCATGCAGAGCATTTGTTTGGTCTTTAGGCCTTTGCAGCCACTCTTCTCTAAACCTAGAAGTCTGGTGCCCCCAAGTTCTTCATATGGCTGCTGCCTCTAAAATATCACCTTGGAGAATCTCTCCCCAACCATCCATTAAAGTCCTTTTCCCCTCTTTAATCACTCTTTGTCACATGGCCCTTGTTATTTCTTTTATAGTAATCATGACAATCTGAAATTACCTTGTTTTGTGTTTACTATGTTTTATCTGTCTCCTTCCACTAGAATGTAAATGTTATAAGGGCAATGACCTTGTCTGTGTTCACTGCTGTTTTGCTGGAGCCTAGGATAGCAGTTGGCACCTGATAAAAATGGAATACATATTTGTTGAACATTTCACTAATGTACACATTTCAGGAGAAACAGAATGGGTGATTGGCAGCAACATATTTGTGAAAGAGAAATTCTAAAGGGTTATCCTGAAACAGGATCTTGTAGCACACAACAAATACCATAAAGCATATCTTTGCTTTGTCAGGTAGTTCCAAGCCCTTCATATAGTTGTAGTTTTTTAGAAAACAATTTTATTGAGATATAATTCACATGCCATAAAATTTATCTGTTTAAAGCATATAGTTCAATTGTTTTTAGTATATTCACAAATATGTGCAATCATTGCTACAATTTTAGAACACTTTCATCACCTCAGAATGAAGCCCTGTATTCTTTACCTATCACCCTTCTATTCCTCCACACTCTACCCCAGCCCCCAGTTGCAAGCAACCACTCATCTACTTTCTGTCTCTCTAGATTTCTTTATTCTGAATTTTATATAAATGGAATCACATAATATGTGGCATTTTGTGACTTGCTTCTTTACTTAGCGTAATGATTTGAAGGTCTATTCATATTGTACCATGTTATCAGTACTTTATTTTTTATAGCTGAATAATATTCCATTGTATGAATATGCCATGTTTTGTTCATCATTTCTCTGTTGATAAGCATTTGGATTGTTTCCATATTTTAGTTATTATGAATAATTCTGCTATGAACTTTTATGTACAATTTTTGTATAGACATATTTTTATTTCTCTTGGGTATATTCCTACAGTGGAATTTCTGGATCATATGGTTGCTATATGTGTGTTTTAGAAACTGACGGACTATTTTCCAAAGTCGTCATCTCTCTTTAAAAATATTCTGGTCAACCTAGATAAATGTCAATTTTCTTGATCTTTTCAAAGAAACAGCTTTCAGTTTCATTGATTTGTTTTTCTATTTTCTATTTCATTAATTTCCATGCTAATTTTTATTATTTCTCCCTTTTGCTTGCTTTAGATTCAGCCCCTACTCCCCACTTTAGTAGCCTAAAGTAGTAGGTTGGGCTATTGATTTGAGATCACTTTCATCTTAATATAGGCACTTAATAGCTTTAAATTTTTCTCTAAATACTGCTTTACCCACAACCCATAAATTTTGGTATATTATGTCTTTATTTTTATTTATCTCAACGTATTTTCTGAACTTTCTTTTGGTTTCTTATTTGACCTATTGGTTATTTAGGAGTGTGCTGTTCATGTATTTGTTAGTTTCCCCAATTTTTTCTAATTTCATTCTTTGGTGGTCAAGACATATACTTTGTATTATGTCTATCCTTTTCTATTTATTGAGATTTGTTTTATGGTTTATCATATGACCTATACTGGAGAATCGTCAATGTGCTTTTGAGATGAGTGGATATATTGTTGTTGGATGGGGTGTTCTCTAGATGCTTGTTAGGTCTGGTTGATTTATAGTATTAAGTCTTTAGTTTCCTTGTTGATTTTCTGTCTAGTTTTTCTATCTATTCTTGAAAGTCAGGGAGTGAGGTCTCCCAACTATTGTTGAGTTTCATATCTCGTTTTATTTCTGTAAGTTTTTGCTTCATGTATTCTGGTGCTTCATTATTTGATGTGTATATACTTATAATGGCTGTATCTTCCTGAAGGACTGAAACTTTTGATTATAAAATGTCCCTGTTTATCTCTAGTACCACTTTTTGTTCTCAACTCATTTTGTCTGATATTAGTATTGCAATTCATTTCCAGCTTGCTTGTGGTTGAATTTGCATGATATTTCTTTATTCATTCTTTTAACCTACTTAGGTCTTTAAATCTAGAGTGTATCTCCTATAGACAGAATATAGTTGGGTCATTTTTTAAATAGTCTTACAACCCCTACATTTTTATTGAGTTGTATAATGCATTCGTATTTAATGTTGTTTATTATTATTATAGTTGTATTTACATCTCCCCTTTTACTTTTCATTTTCATGTGTCTCATGCCTTTTTTATTGATCTGCTTTTCCTTTACTGCTTTCTTTTTCCTTAAGTATTTTTTAATGTGGCATTTTAATTTCTTTAATGATTTTTTTCACTATATTTTTTGAGATTTTTATTTTAGTGGTTACTCTAGGGCTTGCCATATACATCTTAATTTATCAGAATCATCTTTGGGTATGTACTAGCTTAATTCCAGTGACATAGAGATATAGAAATGTTACCCCTATATGGCTATATTCCCTTCTCCCCCCTTTTTGTGGCATAATTGCTATACATTTATACCAATTAATATTCAAACCAAATGACACATTATCATTATGATTTTGTTATATTTAATTAGTTCCATAGCTTAATATATCTTTGCTGTCACACATCTTCTTTGTGCTGATATTGGTAAATATATTACACATGTATTACAATTCTTTAAGTTATAAGTCCAACATTATGTTGTATACATAATTATTTTATACCATTGCTTTTTAAATCAGTTATAAGAAGAAAGAAGCTTAAGCATTTGTACTTTTATTTTGGTTCCTAATTACCAGTAGTCTTTCATTGATCTTATGGATTTAAGTCAACAGCTGGGGTCAATCGCTTTCAGCCTGAATAACTTCCTTTAGTATTTCTTTTAAGGTAAATCTACCTGCAATAAATCGTTTTTGTTTAGTTGTAATTTTTAAACTGAATTAACATTTATGCACACATTTCATAAGAGTAATAATTTAGAAGTCTCCACAACAAATTGAAATTTTTATTGACATGTAATAATCTAGCCATGTCCAAGATTTATAGTAATTCAGATATTTGAATTTACAGGTACATTTGAATTGGCTGAACTTTTTGGATACATTCGACCACCAATTTTAAAATTAAAACATATTTTAATCTTGATTCATATTACTTCTTTAGGGCACAAAAATGTCTCACTGGCAAGGAAAGGAAAGATAAATGAATCTTGTAGAGTGGGCTTCATTTAAAAATAAGTCTCAATTTCTCATTTGATTTTGATAGAAATGTGTAAGGCTGAATGGTGGAATTAACACCAAGTCCAGTGTGAGGGAAAAAAAACCCCAAAACTTTGAAGGCCAGGTGCAGTGGCTAATGCCTGTAATCCCAGCACTTTGGGAGGCTGAGGTGGGTGGATCACCTGAGGTCAGGAGTTCGAGGCCAGCCTGGCCAACATGGTGAAACCCTATCTCTACTAAAAATTAAAACATTAGCTGGATGTGGTGGTGGGCACCTATAATCTCAGCTACTTGGGAGGCGAAGGCAGGAGAATTGCTTGAACCCAGGAGGCAGAGTCTGTAGTGAGCTGAGATTGCGCCACACTCCAGCCTGGGCGACATGAGCAAAATTGCATCTCAAAAAAAAAAAAGAACCTTTATCCACGGAATGTGAATCCTTTAAATTATCAGGCCCAGAGAGGCCTTATGATGAGACAGCAATCAAGTCCTACTTCCCCAGCCCCCACACCTTTTGAGCTATGTGCTATATATTCATTCCTTGAAACTGCTATTGCCACAAGTAGCTGTAAGTTAATAATGCTGTACTGGGCACTATAACCCAAACCCTGTAGCTTAACAATGTATAGCCAATCAATAGTATATATTACTTAATGTAAATTCTTTGTAAACAACTCAGAAAGTGCTTCTTTCTGTTTAAAAATCTGCTAGTGACTACTGTTAATAGAAATGTATATTCAGGGTAACTTGAATCTATACTCCTGGGTTACAATCCTCAAACTTGGCCCAAATAAACTCTGTACTTTTATTTAAAAAAAAAAATGCCTCATTGAAATTAATACACAGATCTTTTTACATAGAGTTTGTGTCTCTGATGACTTTGCAGAAGTGGATAGCATCAAAAGTATACCCTAACGTATTTAAAACACTTGTTTTCTTTTGCTAAAGGTTAGATTTCTGACTTTGACAGTTTATATATTTTTTCAGACCAAAAAAGACATATTAAAAAGTTATATACTTATAAAATTTATATATTTGATTTCAGGCAGTATTATATCATTTCTAGTAATTATTCAGTTGGTGCTGATAGTATTATCTAAGAAGTCAAATGGAAAGTTTAGAGCTGTGAATACTTTCTGTTGTGTTTGTGTATGTGAAGACAAATCTACATGTGCCTGAAGGCAAATTTAGTCTTTTATTTGTTATCTGAGAACTCTGAGTTTGTTGATATGCATGTAGTACTGCTTTAATACTTATATTTGGTAATTTTATTAATGAAAGGCAATATCCTGAGGGGCAATGATTCTTATGTATTCTTTTTAATATTAATTGATTTAATATATTGCCAACTCTAATACTGATCCTTCCAATCCCATGAGTGACCTTTCTGAAGTAATCTGACATGTGTAATGCATTATAATGATAATAATGACAATTACTTGGTTTTCTTTTATGCATTTCTTCTGAGGAGCTCAAAGCACCTTAGGCTTTTTTTATACAATTAATTTTTATAAAATATTTATAATGTGGTAAAACTCACATAGGAGAGGATATACACTCAAGAAAGAGCAGTATTTCTATAACTGAGATCTAAGATATCATGGTCTAATATTAAAAACATATCGAAATATTTAAGTTGTATTTTCATGTCTGTCACCGGGTTCCATATAGGCTCTTGGCTAAAGAGTACCCATTTTCTACTTCTTTTTTCTTTACCTCTTGCAAACTGAGATTTCTGACTCAACTGACCAATTCCGGTAAACATTTTTGTTAGTCAATAGACAATTGTTCAATAGAAAATTTCATTCAAACGTGTTAATTCCATAGTAACATTAAGAATCAGTCCTTACTATACCTAATTTTGAGATACTGTGAGTAAATAAGATTAATATGTATATGAAGTTCCACATATACACAGATACACATAGACTTAGACATAGTTCAATAAAGGGAGGATAAAGATTCTTTTTTCTAGACTCAGTGATACAGGAGGTAGATAGAAATTATTTAGGCAGATAGTGAGGTAAAAGAGTCCTCGACAAAGCTTCCTTTATAACAAAAAGCAGCAGAAGAGATTATTTTTTTCCTAGCAAAGAGCAGCCTGAAAAGTTGAGCTGCAAACATAGATAAACAAGCTGGGAGCTTGCACAGATAAACAAATGCTGCCAGCTGTGCCAATAGAAAAGGTCTACCTGGGGGCCAGGCATATCCAACATGGAGGGTCCATCTTCCCTTTTTTTGTTACCATGTGTACAGTAAAGTAATGGCAACATGTTGCTGGCCAGGCAGATAATCCATCTCCATAATAAAAGACTAGGGTAGGGGTGGCCAGAAATTCACACCCTATGCAAATGGCATGCTTAGTCCTAACCAGTTTTTTGAGCCTTATGCAAATGGCATACCTGGTCTAACCAATCTTTTGTGCCCTGTATAAATTAGACACTCATCTATAAAACCCCCTGTATTTCACCACAGAACCGGCAACCCATTTCTCTGGGAACCCTCTCTGCTGCTGAGAGCTCTTCTCTTTCATTCACATATGAAACTTCCACTCCTAACCTCACTCTCTGTTTGTCCACATCCTTGATTTCCTAGGCATAAGACAATGAACCTCGAGTACTACCCCAGACAACAAGGCTGCTTCATCAGGACACAAAACTGCCTGTACCAGGACCTCTGATCTGTGTGCAGGTATGTGAATGTATAGATATATGTAGTTTTGCTTTAAGAAGTTGGTGTGCTACATGGCGAGATATATGCAAGTTTTGGTGGAAAATAATCATTTCAATATATAATGGTAAGGAAACACAACACATTATAAAGAGAAGATTTAATCATATATATGATCATGAAGACTTTGACAAATTAGATTTCATAATTTAAGAGAAAATGTAACCATGTTACTTTTATGGGGCAAATAATGTTGCCCCCAAACCTACATGTTGAGGGTCTAACTTCTAGTACCTCAAAATCTGACTGTATTTGGTGATAGACCTTTTAAAATAGGGTCATTAGGATGGGTCCTAATCCAATACAACTGATATCCTCATTAGAAAAGGACACACAGACAAAGGGATGACCATTTAAGGACACGATGAGAAGGCAGCCCTCTGCAAGCCATGGAAGAAACCAAACCTGCTGACATCTTGATCTGGAACTTGAATCCTCCAGAATGGTGAGAAAATAAATTTCTGTTGTCCGAGCCATCCAGACTGTGAAAATTCATATGACAACCCTCTCAGACAACTACAGTTACTAAGATGACAGTTTGTATAAGAAAATTCAGCTCAAAAAGAATGGAAGACTCCAACAAGTACAACTGTCACCAATCTCAGAAAGAAGTATAAGTAGTCAATTCTGTATGTTAGCTTGACTGGGCCAGTGGGGCCCAGATTAAACATTAATTCTAGGTATTTCTGTGAGGGTGTTTCTGGATGGGATTAGCATTAGAATTTGGTTGACTCAGTAAAGTAGATTGTCCTCCCCAATGTGGGTGGACTTCATCGAATTTGTTGAGAAGGAAAAGAATTCTCTCCTTTTTGCCTCCTGCCTGCCTGTTGAGTTGGGACATTAGTCTTCACTTCCTCACTTGGATTGAAATTTACACCATAGGCTCCTTGGTTCTCAGGCCTTTAGACCCAATCTGGAATTACACCACCAGCTTTCCTGGGTCTCCAGCTTGCGAGATTCTCAGCCTCCATAATTGTGTAAGCTAATTTTGCATAGTAAATCTCTTCATATATATGTGCGTATGTGTTTGTGTATGTGTGTGTGTAAAAATATGTGTGTGTGTATTTATATATCCATATCCTATTGGGAATCCTATATATATCCTATTATATAGATATACACATATATATTATATATGTATATACATGTGTGTATGTGTGTATCTATACACACATACACTCACACATACACACACACACACATACACATACACGTATACTTTATTTGTTCTATTTCTCTGGAGAACCCTGACTAATAAAGAAAGAAAGCTCTAAATCTAACAAAAGCAGAAAAAAGTACAGTAAGAGAAACATAATTCATATGAAAATATTCCACAATTAAAGTTTTATTATATCCTGTGTTTTTTCTGTGTGCTATTACTAGTGTGTTTTGTAACTTCAGATGATTTCTTGTTGCTTACTAACATCCTTTTCTTTCAGACTGAAGAACTCCCTTTGGCATTTCTTGTAAAACAGGTTTGGTGTTGATGAAATCCCTCAGCTTTTGTTTTTCTGAGAAGGTCTTGATTTCTTCTTCATGCTTAAAGAATATTTTCATCAGATACACTATTTTAGGGTAAGTTTTCTTCCTTCAGCATGTTAAATACATCATGCCACTCTTTCCTGGCCTGTAAGATTTCCACTAAATAGTCTGCTGCCAGACATATTGGAGCTCCTTTGTATGTTATTTGTTTCTCTTCTCTTTCTGCTTTTAGGATCCTTTCTTTATATTTGACCTTTAGCAGTCTGATTATTAAATGCCTTGAGGTAGTCTTTGTTGGGTTAAATCTGCTTGGTGTTCTATAATCTTTTCATAATTGAATATTGGCCTCTTTCTCTAGGTTTGGGAAATTTTGTGATAGATTTCCCATTGAGTAAACTTTCTACCCCATCTCTTTCTCTACTTCCTGTTTAAGGCCAATAACTCTTAGATTTGCCTTTTTGAGGCTATTTTCTAGATCTTATAGGCATGTTTCATTGTTTTTTTATTCTTTTTTCCTTTTGTGTCCTTTGATTGTGTATTTACAAATAGCCTGTCTTCAAGCTCATTAATTTTTTATTCTGCTTGATCAATTCTGCTATTAAGATATATAGCATCTCTGATATATTCTTCAGTGTGACAGTTGCATTTTTCTGCTTTATTCCTTTTTATTAATTCTATCTCTTTGTCAAATTTATCTGATAGAATCCTGAATTCCTTCTCTGTGTTATCCTGAATTTCTTTGAGTTTCCTCAATGCAGATATTTTGAATTCTCTGTCTAAAATGTCATGTACCTTTGTTTCTCCAGGATTTGTCCCTGGTGCCTTATTTAGTTCACTTGGTGAGGTCATGTTTTCCTGGACGGTTGTTTGTCTGCATCTGGGCATTGAAGAGTTAGGCATTTATTGTAGTCTTCATAGCCTGGGCTCATTTGTGCCTGCCTTTTCTGGGAAGGGTTTCCAGGTGTTCAAAGGGACTTGAGCCCCAATACCCTAATATCACTGTGGTTCTTGCAGACTCATAGAGGTACCACCTTGGTGGTCTCTGATAAGATCTGGAAGAATTCTCTGGACTATGAGGCAGAGATTCTTCTTCTTTTCCCTTACTTTCTCCCAAACAGAGTCTATGTCTCTGTGTTCAACTTTCTGGAACTAGGGATAGGGGGACACAAGCACCCCTGTGGCCACCAACACTGGAACTGCACTGGATAATGAAGCCAGCACAGTATGGGTCTCATCCAAGGCCTGCTGTAATCACTACCTGGCTACCACTTAAGTTCACTCAAGACCCTAGGGCTCTACAATCAGCAGGTGGCGAACAGCCAGGTTTATGTCCCTCCCTTTAGGGCTGTGAGTTCTCCTAGGTCCTGCTTGGGTCCAGAGATGCTATCTGGGAGCCAGGGATTGAAGTGAAGAACCTTAGAAATTTACCTGGCCTGTATTCTATCACAGCTAAGCTGGCATTCAAACTACAAGACAAAGTCCTCCCCTCTCTTCCTTTCCCTTACCATAGCCAGCAGAGCCTCTTTGTGGCCACCACCACCACTAACCCATAGGTGGTTCTGCCAGGCCACCACCAGTGTTCACTTAAAACCAAGAGCTCTTCAGTCACCTTGTGGTGAATGCTGTCAGGCCTGGGACTCACCCTTCAGGACAATGGGGTCCCTTTTGACTGAGAGCAGGTCCAGAAATGCTGACCAAAAGCCTAGGCCTGGACTCAGGTACCCCAAAAGCCTGCTTGGTGCTCTACCCTACTGTGGCTGGACTGGTACCTAAGGTACATGACAGAGTTTTCTTTACTTTTCCACTGCTTTTCTCAAACAGAAGGAGTCTCACTGTAGCCATTGCAGCTGTGCTGGGGTGCATATGGAGCTAGCACATCTCAGAGCCAAGGCCCGTGGTGTACTCCTTAGGTATCATTGTTGGTTATTCAGGATGCAGAGGCTCTTTAGTCAGCAGGTGATGAATTCTGCCAGGTCTCTGTTGCGACAGGGCAGCATTTAGTTCAATGTGAAGTCCCCCAGTTGCTATACTCTCCCTCTCCCCAGTGAACAGAATTCTCCACTTTGTGTGGTGCCTGCTGGGTGCTGGGGAAGGGATGGCACAAGCACTCCCTTAACCGTCCTGACTGGTATCTTATTAAGATGCATTCCCCTGCCCCCTACCACCACCCAGTTTACTGTCTATGTTCCCAGCTCAGAACTAGAACTCGTTTAGGAATTACAGTCTGTAGCCTATACTGCGCTTCAAGCTTACTTAGGGCCCCAGAATAATCCAGCCCTTGGTGGCAAGGCTTCCTGGAAATCAAGCTCCAGCAATTGGGATGGATGATTCCCCTCTGGCTAGGG